>NC_085136.1:338002154-338052154 GCF_035046485.1 Aedes albopictus | reverse complement strand
TGATGATTGCTCCAGGAATACCTCCGGGGAAGTCCTGCGGGAATTCTGAAAGAATTTCAGGGAATTTCAGAAGAACTCCTGGAAAATTCCTGATGGAATTATTAGTGAACTTCTGGTGGAATTCTCGAGGTAATTTTTGATGAGTTCCTGGTAAACTCCTGGAGGAATTTCTTGGAAACTCATTGGGGAATCCCAAAGGAAATCCCAGGGAACTCCTACAAGAATTCACGGGAAACTCCTGGATATCCTCCCGACAAACACCTGAAGGAATTAACGAAAACTTCTGGAGGCATTCCCAGGGAATTCCCGGAAGTTTTATCGGGGATTTCCTGGAAAAAAACTGATAATTTCTGGATGATTTCCTGGGGAATACCTGGAGGAGTTTCCGGAACACTCCTTGAGGAATTCCCGGGGAACTCTTGGAGGAATTTACGGGAATCTCCCTCGGGAATAACCGAGAAACTCCGGAGGAATCCCTGATAATCTCATGGAGGAAGAACTGAAAGAGAACTTCTGGATGAATTCTCGTGAATTCAGATTCTCACACAATTCTTTTCTTCCAGGAAACAAACATATTCGCCAAACTGAAGTTGTTTTGAAATTAACCACAAGAAATCTGCGCTCATTGTGTTTTACCGCAGTGGCATACTTGCGGATTGGTCCATACCGCAGTGCTTCCGCATACCGTTGGTTGCCGGCCCCATTACGTTTTCCGCTTCGAACTAATATTGTTTCTTGAGTTCTTTCCTTGTCAAATATTTGACCCTGTGTACTACAGGCCTAAGGCCTCTGTGTACTAACAGCTTAATGCACACTGATGTCTGCGGTGCGAAAGATGAAACAAAAAAGAAAGAGAAATGTCACTTTTACTCACGGAATAATACATCGACATATTATTCCGTACGGAAAATTAACAACATGACTGACAGCATCGCATGACACTGCCATCTGTTGGCAAATCTTGCTGGCTGAAAATTACTTATCAACTGCGAACGCTTAAGTAATTTTGATTGCAAAAGTTTTACGTGACCATTACTTGTCCTATCTTTTTACACACTAGTTACCAGGTGGAAACTAGCCATAAGATATGTTTGCAGTTGCTTTTACTAACCTTTTCAGTTCGGTGAAATTCATCAAAAATGGCTGATTACTGCATTTGGTGTAAGTAAAATGTTGAGCTTCAGTAAAACTTGAAAAAATGTTGAGAATTGTTGTGAATAATCAGCACTCCAGTATCTACAACAAAGTTTTGCTGAAGTTCAACAATGTTTTGTACTGAATTTTATCAGCTCGGAAAATAACCAGCAAATATTGCTGATTACAAAAAACAGAAAAAAAACCCAAACTTCTATAAGTAAGTAGAAAACAATAAGGATTTATTCTTGTTGAAAACATTTACAATTTGTATTTTTTCCTTTCCAAAGATCAAGTAAAACTTTTATCCGTTGAGGCAGAATTAATATATTAAGCATAAAACTACTTCTTCTGAGAATCATTAAAAATCAAGCAAATGATAAAAGTAGGAAAAAAATGGTTCTCAAATATTGAGAAATTACACTTAAGCTTACCTAAAAGTATGACTATCATTGTTGATGTTTCCCAATCTTACTAAAAAAACTAAAGCAAACAAAAGATCCTCGTTCAAACCAGTTAACAAGCCTCCCATCCCATCGTCGCGGAAGTTTGAGCAGTTCAGTTCATCACCAACGGCGGCGGAGGAGGGGAATTGATGCCTTGACCGCTCAACGGTGACCTGGGCCCCCCATTGTTATCCGCCTCCTCATCGCTCAGCTCCTCTTCGTCATCGGCCAGCAAATCCCCATTCTGGTGGCAACCGTTCGGTTCCATCGGAACGACGGCCTCGTCGGATCCTTCCATTGGCACTACCAGCGGTTCCCGCAGGTCATCTCCGACGCCGACGACGTCGTCGTCGCTCATGCTGCTGGAACTGCCATCATCGACGTCGTTGTCCTCACTACTGCTCGAGCTCGTCGAGGATGAACTGTCCGATTCGCTGTCTTCGCTACTCGTTCCGTGGCAGGAGGAACTGTCCATCCGTTCGACGAGGGCAACACCGGAGGCGCCACCGTAGTTCCGAGGCGACGATTTGGCCGATAGGATCATACCCAGGCGAGATGCGTGCTCTAGCTGGCGGCGGAGTTCTGTAATCAAGGACGAACAATGATAAGATAATAGAATGATTCTTTACGAAATTGTTTATTTTATACAAAAAGATTCTTTATGCAGGGTGAAAACAGCAGTCTAGAAACGAAATGAGCTGGGATTTCAAGACGTTTGTACTTCAAGGATATTTGGGATAATTTCACAAAGAACATCCTTCAATGGAAAGAGAACAAACTTATTGCCTAGGTAATAACATTTACGGAAGCAAACTTTGATAGATATTATTCAGGAAGGGGAATCTAGATAGCAAGACCAGTCTGATGGCGACCGTGACAGGACCAGTGTTGAAAAATTCATTTTGTCATATCTAAATTCAATCACCTACAGCTCATTTTAGAAGCTGAACCAGAGAATATGGTATATGAAAAACTTGTGCAGCTAGACCAGTTCTGCAAGAAAGTCACGAAAAAACTGCTATTTTTCAAATATTTAAGGCAAATGTCACGGACTACCTTCGAAAAATCCCAATGATATTCACGGTGAATACAGTTGGCAATCCTGATATTTGACGGAGGCCATCCGTTAGCTGTGGGAGCGTATTGTTGTCATGCAAATAGAGCATTTCGCTGAAAATGCGTGTGTATTATGTTATTGTTGACAAATGTTTTGCTGTGTTAGTGAGAAATATAGCGATTTGCTGTATCGCGTAAGCTTTCGCTGGGGTAAAACGTCATATAACTCAGCGAGGTAAGGAAAATTTTCAATGAAAAAAGCAATACCTTTCTCAAGTCTCAAATTTGAGGCTAAATAAAGGCGGGATTATTCAAATGTTGTAAATTAGCTTATAAGGTTTGTAAAATGTTGTAAATTACCTACCGTCGTGCGGGGCTACTTTTGAAATGCGGGGCTACTTTGGACACTTTTGAATATGGATTTTTTGATTTCAAAGTATTGTTCAAATCTGTTTGATGTCTTAGGACTATTATGACGCAATTTTTTCCCCATCATTTGGTTGGAATTGTTTTTCAAACAAACCTTTTATTGCTTGTCAGGAGGCGAAAAAACATCGAGTACACCAAAAAAATATACATATCGTATCAGAACATTTGCTCTGTAAGCATTGTTTCTTCTTCATTCATTTATTTAGTTCACATCAAATTCATGATGATACTGAATCAACAATTTGCCGCCATAATACTCGATTTGCAGCTGCAGCTCTCCATCCTCGGTCAAGCCCAACACTCGCCAGATTACGCCCCACCTGGTCCGCCCATCGTGCTCTCTGCGCTCCACGCCTTCTTGTACCAACCGGATGGTTAGCAAACACCAACTTTGCAGGGTTGTTGTCCGGCATTCTTGCAACATGCCCTGCCCACCGTATCCTTCCAGCTTTGGCTACTTTCTGGATACTGTGTTCGCCGTAAAGTGCAGCGATCTCGTGATTCATCCTTCTCCGCCACACACCGTTCTCCTGCACACCGCCGAAGATCGTCCTTAGCACCTGTCGCTCGAAAACTCCGAGTGCTTGCAGGTCCTCCTCGAGCATCGTCCATGTCTCGTGTCCGTAGAGAACCACCGGTCTTATTAACGTCTTGTACATGGTACATTTGATGCGGGGGTGAATCTTTTTTTACCGCAGTTTCTTCTGGAGCCCATAGTAGGCACGACTTCCACTGATGATGCGCCTTCGTATTTCACGGCTCACGTTATTGTCAGCCGTTAGCAAGGAACCGAGGTAGACGAATTCTTCTACCACCTCGAAAGTATCCCCGTCTATCGTAACATTGCTGCCAAGGCTTGTCCTGTCTCGCTCAGTCCCACCTACCAGCATGTACTTTGTCTTAGCCGCATTCACCACCAGTCCGACCTTTGCTGCTTCACGTTTCAGGCGGGTGTACTGTTCTGCCACCGTTCCAAATGTTCTGGCAATAATATCCATGTCATCCGCAAAACAGACAAATTGGCTGGATTTCGTGAAGATCGTACCCCGGCTGTTGAGCCCGGCTCGTCGCATAACACCTTCCAGGGCGATGTTGAATAGTAGGCAGGAAAGTCCATCACCTTGTCGTAGTCCCCGTCGAGATTCAAATGAACTGGATAGCTCACCCGAAATCCTTACGCTGTTCTGCACACCGTCCATCGTTGCTCTTATCAGTCTAGTCAGCTTCCCGGGAAAGCTGTTCTCGTCCATAATTTTCCATAGCTCTGTGCGGTCGATACTGTCGTATGCCGCTTTGAAGTCGGTGAACAGGTGATGCGTTGGGACCTGGTATTCACGGCATTTCTGGGGGATTTGCCGTACGGTGAAGATCTGGTCCGTTGTCGACCGGCCGTCGATGAAACCGGCTTGGTAACTTCCCACGAACTCATTTACTTTAGGTGAAAGACGACGGAAGATGATCTGGGATAGCACTTTGTAGGCGGCATTCAAAACGGTGATCGCTCGAAAGTTCTCACACATTAACTTGTCGCCTTTCTTGTGGGACAGATTATCCCTTCCTTCCACTCCTCCGGTAGCTGTTCGGTTTCCCAGATCTTGACTACTAACTGGTGAAGCATTGTTTCTACAGTTCATAAATTTCAAAGTGTTGATCAATTCATCCAAGATGTATCAACGTAGCATATACAATCAAATATTTGTATCGTTATACACTATAAATGACCGTTTCAGCTAAATAAATGATTGATGGTCTCATTTTTCAGGCCGTCTATATTACAATATCACGCTGCTCATAATACCAAAGGTAGCGCAGAACCATCTAAAACGCATATTTTTATTGAAATCATGTTTGATATAGTATGCTACAGTAATGGCACAAAGTAATTTTCTAAATAACTCTGGAATTTAAAATGCAGTTTTGTTATAGTTAAAAATGTCCAAAGTAGCCCCCATCTGGTTTTATATGAGATGTGTCCGATTGGTGTATGAACAACTTTTTTGTTTATTGATGGATTTAGTTCAAATTTTGCACACATCCTACTTACATACTCACGATTATTATGTGTAAAAATTGTGGAAATCCATTCACTACTCTGGGAGTTACAATGTCGTAAAGTTGAAAAACCATGAAAAAGTGTATAAAGAAGCCCCGCACGACGGTACATATATGGTTTCGCTTAATGCGTTTTCGCCATTGGCGTTTTTCAATTGACACCGATTTGGTTTGTCGTTGATGTTTCCTTTTTGTGCTGTGATTGTGAAGAGTGTAATCCTGTCTAGTTTGGGTAGTGACTATGGCTAGGAAACCTCAGGTCAATTTTCAGCATAAAAAGCGTGCGTAGCCTAAGTGGCTCTACTTCAAAAAGTTCATTTTCGTAGGGTAACTTCTGTATAGGTTTCCTTGTGAACCCAGTTTGCTTTTTTCATTATAAATGAAGTGTCGTGCCTCGAGCATGCTATATCTTAGAATAACGTTAACAGTATGTTTCAACATTTCCTTATGGATGCCTTCAAGCAAGCTCTTGTATTCAGCATCTTTTCGCAGGTATTTGGCAGTATTGCTACGTCGATTATATCATCTGAAGTAGCTCAAACATTAATTTGAGATGCTTCAGTTGGATGGATTACTTAGGTAGTACAGTTCATGTATGTTAAGTTAATAGAATTGCACCTAACCCAACTCTGCATGAGCAGAATTTGTCATGAGTTGACTGATTGGCATGTGTCAGATGAGGAGTCTGTGCGGACCGCAAGAGGTATTCCAGAATGTAACTCTGATCTGTTCAAGTTCAAAATATATTCGGATAAACCATTCTTTTGTATAGTTACGAATCTCTAGCTTCCGCTTGAGAATTATATAATCGACTTAGTAGGCCCTAAAAAGCTCTGCTTACTTCAAATCTCCAGGTGCAAATGGGAGTTTTTCCTATTTTTCTCCAAAGGGATTTGAGAATTTCAAACATGTTTTGAACTCTTGTAGTTTGCTATTGGGTATTTCCATGGCGTGAAATTACTCCATAGTTTTATCCCGAAAGGGTGCGTGCGTTGTATAAACAAGAAATGTGTTCCAGATTCATCTGGTTACCTCGTTCTTTCTGAAATGCTTGACACGCATTGTCGATTATCACATCTGTGATGTTCGTCTGGCTGACACGCCTATTCATGTAAACTCACATGCCTCCCAATTTGGGATGTCCACAGTGACTCTTTTACACAAAGTTGTATACGTTTTCAAGAAAGTACTCGCTCAAACTTAGTTTTCGCTTGGGTGATTTATTGAATATTTAGGATGCTTTCGATGACGTGCCTTTCAATGTCATATTGAAAGTCGCATGACGTCACAAGCTACCTCCAATGAGCTTTAGGTTCTCTTTACGCTTATGCGTTTTACAATGTCTTTTTCAGGGCACTGATTAAGCCCGTTGTGGTATGGGCTACGAGCTCTCGTTGGCCTTATGCGTTTATTCCCTCTTTTAGGGCACCCCTTCCTATTTCATCACCTTTCCCTTTCCTAATCCCATTCCATCCCTTGTCCCACTCCCTCAGGTAAATGATGAAATAGGCTTATACAGTATCGGACAATAAAATTGCACCAAAGCCGTTTTCCCATACAAATTAGTCAACTTCAGATTGCCATATCTCAGTTTTTTCTCAAGCGACTGTTTTCATTTTTCTGTGACGAACTACAAAACATTTCATCGGTTGAAAAATATCTGAGATATGGCAATCTGAAGTTGACTATTTTGTATGTGAAAACGGCTTTGGTGCATTTTTATTGTCCGATACTGTATGTATGGCAATGGCACAAATGTCCCAAATGGAGGATAACGTGCCTCTGGAGCCGGCCTTTTGATACCTGATACCTAAAACTATTGACATAACTATGTCGCGGTTCAATTTAAAGAAATATTTTAACACCATAAGAAATAACATCAGTAGTACTTAAAATATTTCAAAAGCACAAATTTTACACACATTTACCAGTATACACTTTTTTATATATTTTCTATGTATTTTATTAGCAATATGTACTATAGCTTTAAGAAATGAAACAAAAAATGTATGTATATGTATGTACTAGTTTACTTTGGTTGACGAAACTGAATAAATAAATAAATAACTCATGTAGATCATAAAGCCTTTACTCGCAGAGGACCTAGAATATCTTTTAAAATTAGTTCTCTACAGAACTATGCCTTATGGACCTGTACTGCCGTGAATCGCATATCTGTCCCATTTGCATAGGAAATCCAGCAAAGATGGGACTGATATGCGATTCACGGCAGTGTAGGATGCTGCACCGTATCATTTATGTAACAACATCCTGCCCAAGATTCATAGAATGCACTTTAATCAAAATTTAAAATTTCGACTGTTTGTCAATCTATTATATATGCATCATTGAAACAAATTTGAGCTCGATTGATTAATTTTTCGCGAACCTAGAACCGTTCCCGTAGAACACTATTTTCTAGACAACTAATTTTTGAATATCTCCGAAACCAGTGAATCGAATTCAATGAAATTTTGAGCACTTGTTAACAATATATTGATACTTGATACGACGTTATAAAAGGTAATGTAGGGTAGGGCGGGGCAAGATGAGCACCCTAAGGATCACGTTGAGTTTATTGAAAGTGAACACAATTTTCCATGGTACCTCTCAGTAGTTCTTTTCTATATCATATTTTCTATCACCCATAAGCATGGCAGGGTTCAAAATTCGCAATAAGGATGATTTATTTGACTAAACAAAAAAGATGTTTTATGGTGAGTTCGAACATGCTGCGGGGTAAGACGAGCACCCCTACGGGGCAAAAAGAGCACTTCAATAAAAATCCTATATTTTAACTGTATATTGGCCATACAGTGATTGATATAGCAAATCTTGTTTATAGCTATGGTATCACGTTCCAAAATTATCAGTTCCTTTTTAGATTATTAAAAAAACGCTGTTTTATAATACTTTATACGAAATAGCCCGAAAAACAATGAACGATTATTAAGTGGCTTATTTTTAGAAATTTACGCAACCAAATTGTTACAGAGGATACGGAAACCTATGTTTGGCAATATTGAGTGGATTACAATAATTTCAAAATATTTTCTCTACTCCCATCAGGGGTGCTCATCTTGCCCCAATACAGAGAAATAACAAAAATAGGATAAATTTTAATGTTTGTTGTTAGAAAATATTTTCTAATATAACTTAAAATGCTTTGTAGTATGCTAGTAATGTTGGCTGCTAACCAAAATTATGGTAAAATTTTGATTCTGACGTGAAAACCTTATTTTATTTTGATGATTTCTTATAAGAAAATGCTAAAAATCCATGCTATCGACTAATTTGACGATATTTTTAAATTTGTTCATTATGAAGTACCTTTTTCAGGTTTACAAACAGGATGAACTTTATTCTAACGGATTATGATGTTGATTGGACAAAATTCATCATAAAAGTAGTAAAACGGAGGGGTGCTCATCTTGCCCCGTCCTACCCTACAACGAATTGAGTTGTGTCGGTTTTACGTTTCCGCTTATCTAGAGGAAAATAAGTCAAATTTACAACGGCACACACTACTACTACTGATTGTGTTTTTCCTTTAATCCAAATAGGCTCTAATACAGGATCCGGTTTTGCCAGCCCGTGGTAGCATTTTCGGCTGACAAAATCGGGACATTTTCAAAATCATTTTTTTTATTCATGAAAAATTGTTCTGAGCTCGTCACTGACTGTAACAGCGAGTGAGGGGTTACAAAGATAGGTGGGAATAGTCTGCTTTGTAAAAAAAAATCGCAGCTTACAGCAGTTGTGGTCTACAGTTGACAATTGATGGCAGCGGGAGCGGAACTTGTTAGCGCAGCTTGAATCTTAACTTCTAGCTTCAGCTGTCAACGAATGAAAATGAATCAACATCTGATTGTCAAGTATGTCATAACTCATAGTATACTGCCCGAATTGTCGACGATTCCGCTGCCTTTCCACTTAAATTTCCAGAGCGAAAACTCTAAAAAATCTGTGGAGAAATCTTTGAATTTTTTTTTTTGGGAATCCCTGGAGAAACTTACGAGGTGTTACGTGTAGCAACCCTCAAGGAATTCCTGTGAAGGAATTCCATTAGTAATTTCTGCAAAACCCTTTACGGAAGTTCCGGATGAACCTCTTAAGTGATTTCTAAAAAAAAAATGTTCCCTATTGCAATCTCCGAAGAAATCCCTGGAGGAATTCCTGAAACGATTCCTAAAAAAAATCGTTGAAGGAATTCCTATTGCAATCTTTGAAGAAATCGCTGTAAGCATCTCAGATGAAATCCATGAAGGAATTTCTGAAGTACTGGGGGAATATTTGGAGCAGTTCCAGGAGGAATCATAGCAGAAAGGGTAATATGAGTAATTTCTGGAGAAATAACTGAAGACATTTTTAGAGAAGAATTTTAAGCAAACTCTAGAACGATCCCTGAAGGAATCTTAAGAGGAATTCCTGCAAAAATCCAAGAAAAATCAATAGATTTGTTCATGGATGAATAGGGTAGCGAGCTACTTGGGCAGTGGCCGGTATTTTGGGCACTTTACGCTATAACTCAGTCAATTCCAAACCAATTGGCTTCTTTAGCGCTGTTGAGATAATTCCATATTCTAAATCTGCATGCCAAACTAAGCCGAAGTCCAAATTTTCATGAATTTTGGTGCCCGGGAACCTATTTTAAAATCAGTTTGAATTTTGTATGGGAGCGATTCGTCGAATCACCCCTCGTCGCATTTTGTACTGAGCGGAGCTGTCAAACAGTTGCCCAGCTGTCAAAAGGTGATTTCAAAAAATCTCTTTGCAATTGATTTTAGGTACCAAAATAGTGTTCTAAAAGTCTGGAAAAAATCATAGTGGCTCAAGAAAAGATGCTCTTTCATATAAAATCTAAAAATCAATACATTTTTAAAAATTTAAAAACCCAATTTACTTGAAATTTTGTACACTGCTTTGACAAGTATAGACACACTAATATTGCCCGGATTGGCTACGTTTCCGCTGCCTTTCCACTTTAATTTCCAGAGCCTAATCTCTAAAAAATCTCTGAAGAAACCGTTGAAGAATTGTTCGAGGGATTTTCTGGAGAAATTATTCGAGGATTTACGGAACGTAACCCTCAAGGCATTCCCGAAGGAATCCCATAAGTTGTTTCTGTAAAAACCTTTTTTCCGAATAAATCCCTTGAGTAATTTCTGAAAGAATCCTTACTGCAATCTCCGTGGAAATCCCTGGAGGAATTTTTGGAACATTCTCTGAAAAATCATTGAAGGAAACCTTACTGCAGTCTTTGAAGAAATCTCTCAACAAGATTTTCTAAAGGACTTTCAGAAGCAATACCAAGAGGTTTTCGCATAAGAATACCAAGAGGTAACCCTGGATTGAGGGATCCTCGGGAAATCCATAGAATCCATCCCAATTGAGAAATCTAACAGAGTAATCATAGTCAATTTTCTAGAGAAGTAATAACTGAAGGCATTAATATAGGAAGTTTTTAAGAAATTCCTAGAAAGATCCCTGAAGGAATTCTCCTAGTTATTCTTGAAAAAATCCCTAGGAAAATCGCTAGATTAATTCATCAGTAGGTTGGTCCCAGGGGCACATTCTCCTCCTTTTGGGAAATTTGTGCCTTCCGTAGATTTATTCATTGGCTAATGAATGGAGTAATTCATATAGCAATTATTGCAGAAATACCTACTCTGAATACATTACTAGAGGAGTTCCTGTAGAAATGACTGGATAAAGCCCTGCAGGATTATCAACAAGAATTTCTGGAGGAATCTCAGCAGGAGTTCCTGAAGAAATCCCTTGGAGTATCATAGGAAGAATGCATGAGCAATTATTAGGGAAATATTTGAAAGGGTACTTATAGAAATTGCCAGAAAAAATTTGGAGGATAAACCCTGGATAAATCCATGTAGCAATTGTTGGAGAAATCCTTGGAGAAACCCCTGGATAAATCTTTTTATTCAGGAGTTCCTGAACGAATCTCAGGAAAAGTTTCTGGAGAAATCACAGAAGGAATTTTTGATTTTTTTTTTAAAGAGACACATCTGAATAAATCGTTATAAAATACCCGAAGGAATCCCAAGGATGCCGGAAGGAAGAAGTAAATTTGACTTGTAATCACAACAGGTAGCATTTATTGTTTGTTCTGTTCCAGAGAATGTTAAGAAGAATAGTCTTTATGTTCATATGCAAAATAAACATTGGTTGTGGAGGATCTCAGTTAAAAATTGTGAAAGTTCTAATAAAATACTAAGCTGAGGAGCAGGCTGTGTCTCAGTTGAAACGTTAAGCCAAGAGGAGAGAGAGAGCTGAAATCTTTTAGCAATTTAAAACAATATTGGTTTAAAACATTGCCTAGGGATGGGTGCTAAAATGGCATATATGTGTTAGTTTGTAAAAAAAGTTTGACCCTTTTTCAAAAGTTACACGAGCTTTGTTCATTGCGTAATTTTTCTGTGACGCCTGAAGACATCAACTGCATTAATATTGATTAAAAAATTTAAATGCTGAATGAAAAACACATTTATTTTTCTACTTCAAAAAAGGCTGACAAAATCGGGTCCCCAATGTATTGATACTACTTCGCATAAGCTCTTACGCCCTTTGAGGCAACCCTTAATATTAACGGAAATCGCCCATTTTTGGACAGCTTGTTTATTTTGATCAGTAGAAGATCGTTTTCTAGTTGGAAGCTGTCTATAAACTACGCGAACTTACCTTTGGCCATCTCAGACCCCCTCTCACTCGTAGACTTTTAACCAGACAAAACATTGGAAATGTGTAGGGGCATCTGGGGTAATACGCACTGTCGAGGCAAAACGCACCCCCTTTGTTTTTCAGGGATTATCGGTTTTAGAGCTTTGAAACCTTATCAGTCTGATAGAACGTCTTAATAAATGAGCATCTGGAAAATTTTACATATCTGCGTTACGTAATTAGTGAGAAAAATGAATAAAATTGAAAAGCACGATTCTGATGTAATTTTCCCGATCGTTTGTCGAATGATTTGATGGTGAAAACCGACCAAACATCTAATGCTGTTGTGTTTATTCAGTTCATTGAGGACAATGTTAAGCAGAGGAATAATAATTTAAACAGTAATCTACGAAAATTATATGTTTTAAACTATTTTATTTTTGCTATTGATTGGGGCAATATGCACTCCATTGGTTGGGGCAAAACGCACCTATAGAAAACAAGCTGTAATAATATCTATGAGTGCTCTGTAAGTAATCGCAAACTAAATTAAGCTATTGTTTGTCTTAAAACCTTATAAAACATGCAAGAAGTAAAAAGATTTCTAAACTCGACGGTGCATCTTGCCTCAATGTTGTGGTGCGTCTTGCCCCTTTGTTTGAGTGCATCCTGCCCCATTGTTGTAGTGCATTTTACCCCGAGCAAGGGTGCATACTGCCCCGCATAAACATACGAAGCCGTAATGTTAGTCTTTACAAAAAACGTTATTTTCAAGAGCTGAACTGTATTAAGGCTGAAATTTTGTTTGGTTTCTCTTAGAATGAAAGTATATGCAATGAATGCATGCATTAAACCAATAAATTATTGTCTTTTTATATGCATTTGGACGCATCTTCCTTAAGTGGTGCGTATTACCCCAGAATCCCCTAATGGACTTCGCCCAGATCGCACTCCCCTAAGACTCGATGTAGTTTACGGATAGGCCCTTGCGACATCATACCCTGGATGGATTTTGTAAAATAATCCCCACCGATGTAGTATACACACACTTATTTCTGAATTGCCTGTTCGCTACTTTTCTGACGAGATTAGAACTGTAGAAGTAGAATGATCTCGGTAGTTTCGGTAATCGATTTTACTGAGGTTCAAACAACTGTCAAAATCGTATGGAAAAGGTAAATAATGCATTTTTGCTGAACGAGTTCGGTGCTCAGCAGTTTAAATCTCGTCAAAAAATTACCGAACTCGGTAATCAAAATTAAGTGTGTAGAACTATAAATAAATAAGTTTTATATACTACACATTTTGGCCATCCTTTAAATTGGCAAAAAAAAATCCTGATATTCTAGGCTAGCAGGATAGGTAATCATAATCGACGACACCGTGTTAAACTCAACAGATCCACCCAAGAAAAACATAGTATTTTCATCTTCATCGTTGTTGTGCACGCTTTTCCCAGAGCAATCAATTTCCTGCATTACCGCCAAAACACGACGTCGTGTGGAAAGAAAAACCTACCTACATATGTGCGGGAGTCGGGAGTAATCCACCTACACCTATCTAGACGCAATACGCGAGTAATAATTGGGGAAACGACATGTATGCGTGATTTTATGACAGACACATGTAAATAAAATGCAAGCTAATAAACGATAGGCTGGATACTATTGATGCCAACAACTTCCAAACATCAGGAACATCCCACAAGCATGGCACACGCTATGTCTAAAGGGAAGTGTTATGAAAATTGAATGTACCTCAAAATTTGATCGCTAGAACCATATTTTTGGACCTCTAGATTAAGAAAATGTGTGGTTTAAAATAATCCATCTTGGGTTTTTTCCCATACATTTTTATAAGGGACGAAATTGACCTGAAAATGACTTTTTTCGATATTTGTATGGGAAAATAGGAAAAAAATCAAAAATATCAAAAAACCCAAGATGAAATATTTTAAACCGCACAGATTCTGAAACTAGAGGTCCAAAGCTACGATCCCAGGGAATAACATTTGAGGTACATTCGATTTTCTTAATACTTCCCTTTGAACATAGCGTGTGGCAAAGATCTTAGGAAAGTCGTATCTAGTAGGCAGGTGACAGTTCTTAACATTTTTGAGCATTGTAGCTCAAACACAACTGCCCATCTTGCCCCAAACTACCCTAACTCTAGGACCCAAACGTGTACGTTCTGTACAAACAGTAACTGCAAGCGACAACAGTTTTCCATGGCGATTAGGCGAAACTAGGCTAAACCATAACCATTAGCAAAGAAGACAAAGAGCGCAGGAAACACATGAAGCAGAAACTTATCGCTTTCGATGCGGAAAATTTCAGTTCGCCTTGAATTTGAGATTGAGAGTCACCGGGTGCGGCGGCGGTGGGCGGTTCACAGCAGATTGGCGCGCGGATGTTGCATTGCAACGAACATTCACCGAAAAAGAGAGGAAAACTTCTTCACCACCACTTCTCCACCCACTCACTCGTTCAACACTACCTATACGGAAAACAACCCAAGTAGGCTCTCGCATACAATCACATGTGGCGGCAAAAGGAATCTCACGTGCGGCCCAGGAGAGCGATATTATGGGGCCCCATATACCTAGCATTCATCTATATAACGCTTTCGTTCTCGTGTGCACTTACCTAGGTTCTCTGCGGTGAGTTCTCGAACTCTGTCCTCCAGCCGTCTTCGATCGACGGCAGCAACCGGCGCCGCCGTCACCCCCTCGGTTGCATCTTTGGTCGACGCCGTCGTCGTCGTCGTTGCATTATTCACAGCACTTTCGTTTTCCTCCTTGATGGATAGCGATTTGACGGCGTTGTAGCGCCGCATGACTTGCTCATAGTTGGCCTCCAGCTGCAAGTACTCCTGTATAAGCTGGCTCTTGCTGAGCCCTTCCAACCGTTCCGAGCGCGCGTCTTCGTACACACTGGAGAACTCCTTGGTAAGGAATTCCTCTTCGTCCTCTGGTAGTGAGTAGAAATAATTTTCTTCTGAATCTATAGAAAAACTTGAATCACGGGTTCTACCTGAGGGAGTTAGGACGTGGGGCATGTGGTCTTCCATCAGGAAGCGATTGGTGTTGTATGGCACTAGCGGTGGTTGATCGGACAAGATGAACGGATCCTTCGTGGTGATGATGCCAGCACTTCTAGTGGTGAGTCCCCCCAAGGATACCTTAACGCGACGTTTGTTGGCCGCGGACGTTCGCAGCATGGGTACATGGTACTTCCATTGGGACTTGGAATAAGGTCGCGAACTGGATGACCGTTTACCACGCTTGGTTTTACCGCGGCGCGTTTTGCGTTTGCTGTTGTTTTTGTCGCTACCATCGCTACCTTGTTCCGTCGTTCTTCTACTGCCGCCTCTACCACTACCGGGGGACATGGCCAACCCGTCGACTCCGACAGTGGAAGAAGCAGCGAAATTAACACCACCCGAGTCGTTCTCGTCTACACTCATCGTAGCAGTCGGCGCCGTGGTTACAGATTCTCTCGTTCGGGTTTCTCCCGAAGTGCTAGTTCGTTCGGCTGCCGCATTGAGCGCTACTGTGCCGACCATCTCGGCTTCTACGGCAGTCTTCGCTCCGGTGGCACACTGCACTAGACCGACGTCATTTTGCCTCGCGTGCAAATTTTTCCTATCCTCCCCGGTTTCAACGTCCTTTGCCGACATTTTGACTGTTTTTCAAACCCACTCTCAATCGCACACTCAAATTTTGCACCTATAAAGGTTTACAGTTTGCGCCGAAAATTGCACACTCGTTCAAACACAGACATCAATGACACTGGATTCAATTTTGCATTTGTCGCCATTTCACACTGTACTGCTAGCAGGATTAGTACCAAATGTGGCCGGTGGTGGCGCTTTTCACCACTAGTAACCGTGTAGAAAACCTCCCACCAGGGTTGTATCCACTGTGTTTCACGTACTTCCAAATTTCGATAAAAACTGATTCATAGAACGATCTCACCATTCACCAATCATACGAAAAACCATGAATCAATCTATACGCCTCTGAAACAGCCTCCCCTCGAGAACTACAACACTGGGTTCGCACTGTATATCCAAAGCCGCGATCCGAACGAAGCAAGCATTGAATAAAACACACTCTTTTTATTGCTGCTATTATTCCCGCGATGGTCTCGTTCCACAGCTCTAGCGCTCCGCCTGCTGGCTTGCTGCGGTGCGATGTCGTCTTTCGGTTTCAATCACACACACGCACACGATGGTGCTGCTGCTTTTGGTCAAAATATTCAACTGCGATGGTCACTGTGTCACTGCGCCACTGATGGCATGCTCTCGCGTACGTTCGTCGAAAAGAAATGTGCTGATGGGCAGCAGGCGACGACGACGGACCCTCTTGCTTTGCTTTGCTGGCTGCGGTAGCAGCGGCTTGGAAGATCGGCTCGTTTCGGCACGACGCTGGGGGTGGGTGGTGGCTTTTGCGAGCACTCTCTCGCTCTCGTTTCGTTCGTCGGTGCCGCCGAACGTGCCGATGTGATGTGATCTATCTTTGCACACCGAGTGATTTGGAACGTACCTGGCCAGATTTTATCAGAGCAAAATAACTGAGTTTTTTTTTAATTCTTGCACGAACTTTGTAATACCCCGGACAGACATGTGAAACGAGTATGACACACGTACAACGGTATTTACTGTCAAGAAAATTCTAACAAGACTGACTTGTAAGGAGAGAATTATCAGTGTGGCACTCATTTCAAGCGCTGTTCTACAGTGATTCATGCATCACATGTGTGCCATAAGGCATTATATTATAGATAGTAGAGTAAACATTGATCCGCGAAGATGAATCCATTGTATCCAAACGAACTGTCAAAATTTGTATCCAAACGAGCATGACGTCACGATGTCAACAACATGAATGGAACGCATGACGTCATCACACTCTTGCAAATTACTGCACACTTGAAACATTTCACTTAGCGATATCCGCTGATCTATGTATACTCTACTATCTATAGGCATTATGCCTGGTTTGGACGGTGCAAGTGACTTGATTCAAGTCAATGGAAAATGCCCAATTGAATGCGAATTGAACGTGTTAACACCACCATTCATCTCACTTGAGCAACTGATTTGAATTGAACGGAAGTTGAGCATGTTGAACTTTTATGCCTGGTTTACATTGTTCAACTGAAACGAGCATTTCACTTGCTAACTTCTCAAAGATGTTCAATCCAATGGAATCATGTGTTTAGACTGAGCAAATGACTTGAGTGTTCACTTGAATGCTCTTGAATGCATTTCAGTTGAAGCAAGTGTTTACATTGTTCTACTCGTGCGGAGCGTAAGCAAACTGAATTGAATTCATCTCACTGACAGATGACTTGAATTCAGCTCACATGAATCGCGGGTTTAGACGGGGCAAGTGAGACGATTTCGTTTGACTTGAATGAAAAAGTTCAACATGTTCAACTTTCGTTCAAGTCAAGTGAGTTGCTCATGTGAGGTGAATGGTGGTGTTTACACGTTCAATTCGCATTCAATTGGGCATTTTCCATTCACTTGAATCAAGTCACTTGCACTGTCTAAACCAGGCATTACTTTCAAGTCAAACGAAATCATCTCACTTGCCCCGACTAAACCCGCGATTCACTTTAGTTGAATTCAAGTCATCTGTCAAGCGAGATGAATTGAATTCAGTTTGCTTACGCACCGCACGAGTTGAACAATGTAAACACTTGCTTCAACTGAGATGCATTCAAGAGCATGCAAGTGGACACTCAAGACATTTGCTGAGTCTAAACACGTCGTTGGATTGAACATGTTTGAGAAGTTTGCAACTCAGATGCTCGTTTCAAATAAACAGTCTAAACCAGGCATGAGAAACATAGGCTTTCTCATTTGACATGACCATTAGTATGGGACAAACATCAAATTCTCGCTCCAGTCGACTTTTTTGATTCCATTTAGGTCCCATGTGAACTGTGCAAAATTTCAGCGCAATCAGTGAAACTATAATTTAGCGCAAGCGGTTCAAAGTTTTCATACGATTTACTATGGGAAAAGTTACACTTTCAGATAAAAAATCCCAGTTGTCTTCCCTTGTCTCCTTAATTCAAATCGATCAACGCTTCTTGTAGAAAAATCATTCATGAAACTTTCCTTCGAAGACCGCAAAACGATTGGATGCTTGTGGAAAATGTTATTGATTTATTACCGATTAGTGATCCAACGAACGGCTTTTTGTTTTGTTTTATTAGCAGCACTGTAGCTGCTGCTTTGGCTGCTGCTGTTTCTGGGGGTGGTGATGCCTCTCGCCACCCCATGTAACAACGGCAGCAGCAGTGCTGCTGATAAAACAAAACAAAAAGCCGTTCGTTTCATCACTAATCGGTAATAAATCAATAACTTTTTCCACAAGCATTTAATCGTTTTGCGGTCTTCGAAGGAAAGTTTCATAAATGATTTTTCTACAAGAAACGTTGATTGATTTGAATTAAGGAGACAAAGGGTGACCTCTGGGATTTTTTGGTTCAAAGTGTAATTTTCCCATAGTAAATCGTATGCAAACTTTGAACCGCTTGCGTTAAATTATAGTTTCAACGATTGCGCTGCAATTTTGTACAGTTCATAGGAGCCGTTCATAAACTACGTAGACTTTTTTGGGGGAGGGGGGGGAGGTTGGTGTGGTCTACGCTCCATACAAATTTCAAAATTTTTGTATGGACAAAAGTCTACGAGGGGGGAGGGGGGAGGTCTGAGATGGCCAAATTTTGGTCTACGTGGTTTATGAACAGCCCCATATGGGACTCAAATGCAATCAAAAAAGTCGACTGGAGCGAGGATTCATTTTTTCCATACAAGCGTGTCCCATACTAATGTCCATGTATGCCACTGTTTACCACTGACGAACAAAGGCGCAAACACAGAACTGTCATTTTCATAGGTGTTAGAAGCAAAACAGTTGGCGAACTGAAACTGTCACAGCAAAGACAGTTGCGAACTGAGATTGCAGATAAATACCCTCATCTTTAAGATCTGTCTTTTTTTTTTTCCTTCTAAACCATAGGGGGATAAATCTGCTCATCAGACACCCTAACAGGAAGGTTAGGGTAGTGTGGGGATGAGGCCGTCTTCTACAATGCCGGTAGAAGCCAGGACTACTCTCTCCTCGACCCACTAAAACACATTCCTATGGTCGCCAAACCCTACGTCTCTCCGGAACCACCAAGAAGGTATTGCTTCAGAGAGGGGCTAGTGCATATCGCACCCTCAAGGTTAGCTGCCGTAGCCTAGCAGCAACGAACATCGATGACTCGCACTGGAGAGTCCATCACGATAGCATGCTGGCGCTTAGCCAGTTTCCCGAGTGGTCCTCGCCACTCCCTTTGTCCTCGGAAGGCGGGCAGGGTCAACCCCGCCCGCGCCCTACTGCTGAGCGGACATCAAGAACTGATGCCCACATGCAACCCGATCTGACCTGCTGAAGGCAAGGGTATCACTACCCTTCAGGCCTTATCAGCTGCATCCGTAGGTTGCAGACAGCAGGGTCTCACCTACCCCGACCCTTGCCGGGGACCCCTTTCCAACCGCGGGCTCAGATCCAACCCAGTAGACTGACGCCACGACAGCACCGCTACCGGGACTTCCTCTCCGCGGCCACTTAATCGCTGTAAGGGTCGATCTCGACCGCAGGGCACCGGTATGACCTACGAAGCCGACTTCGAACCCCTGGACCACCTCTTGTACTGCATCTGGACTAGCCATTCTCCGAGTCCACGCGCCACCTCCTTTGTAGCTCCCAGACGATATGGGTGATAGCCGTTGAAACGGCATTCCAGCTAATCTCATCCCTACACATTCTCTGGACCAAGTTGTCCGGAGTTGTGTCCTCCCCGCATGTGGCAAGCATGCGGTCACGCATTGTGCGAAAACGCGGGCACACGAACAAAACGTGTTCCGCCGTTTCCTCTAAACCATTGCACACTGGGCATTCGGGAGAATCCGCATGCCCGAAACGGTGTAGATACTGTCGGAAGCAACCATGACCTGTAAGGACCTGTGTCAGGTGGAATGAAACTTCCCCATGGCGCCTATTAATCCAACTATCTACCCTCGGTATCAACCTATGGGTCCACCTTCCTTTGGTGGAACTGTCCCACGCGCGCTGCCATTTGACCATAGAGGCCATCCTGACAGTCTTACGTATGCCTCTTGTGCCGCGCATTTCGAAGCACTCCATATCCTCACTGATAAGAATGCTGATGGGCACCATACCAGTAATGACACAGAGAGCGTCGTGTGACACGGTACGGTACGCGCTTGCAACCCTCAGACACATAAGCCTGTAAGTACTTTCCAGCTTCCGTCGGTAGCATTCAGTACTTAGCGCGGTACCCCACGCCGGGCCGCCATACCTAAGTATGGACGTAGCAACACTAGCCAGAAGCTTGCGCTTACTGGCGTACACCGCTGAGCTATTGGACATCATCCGGGACAGTGCCGCAATAGCTGTGGAGGCTCTTTTACAGGCATAATCGACGTGGCTACCGAAGGTAAGCTTATCGTCGATCATCACGCCCAAGTGCTTGACAGAGCGCTTCGACAGGATAGTGCACTCTCCTACACTGATCTCCGTCTGCTGCGCCGACTGCATGTTGTTAACAACCGTCACCTCTGTCTTGTGGTGAGCCAGCTCCAGTTTTCTGGACCGCATCCACGCCTCCACAACCTTGATCGAGTGGTCGGTAGTCAACTTCACCTCCTCGATCGTTTCACCGTAGACTTCGAGCGTAATATCGTCGGCAAATCCGACAATCACCACTCCCACTGGGTACTCTAACCTCAACACCTCGTCGTACATGACATTCCATAACACCGGACCCAGGATGGAACCTTGCGGGACTCCTGAGGTTATGTGAAAGCACTTCCGACCCACCTCCGTGTCGTATACTAGTACGCGATTCTGGAAGTAGCTTCCGAGAATCTTGTACAAGTACTCCGGTATCCCCAGACGCAAGAGCGCATCGGCAATAGCAGCCCAACTGGCGCTATTAAATGCATTCCTTACATCCAGAGTCACTACCCCGCAGAAGCGAATTCCCCTCCTCTTAGGCTCGAGTGCTTTCTCGCCGGTTTTTGTAACCGACAAGATAGCGTCTACGGTGGACCTCCCCTTCCGGAAGCCATACTGGTTGCTCGAGAGACCATTTACGCCCTCAGTGAACTTCAACATTCTATTGAGGATGATCTTTTCGAGCACCTTCCCCGCCGTGTCAATCAAGCATATTGGTCTATATGCCGACGGGTCTCCGGGTGGTTTCCCCGCCTTTGGCAATAGTACCAGGCTCTGCCTCTTCCAAGCTTCTGGGAAAACTCCCTCGTCCAGGCATTTCTGCATAGCAGACCTGAACATCTCGGGAGCTTCTGCAATAGCTACTTTTAAGGCCAGGTTCGGAACTCCGTCCGGACCTGGGGCCTTACCTACGCTAAGGGACTTAGCTATCCCCGCAAGTTCCACATCGGTGACCCTTTCCTCATCGCCAGCCCCAGTCCCCGGCTGTCCTACGAAAGGAGGCCAAGGACTAGGATCATGACGCGGAAAAAGTCCTCCAATGATCCCCTCCAACATCTCTGGAGATTGCTCTGTAGGAGCCATCACACCTCTCGTCTTGGCCATAACGATCCTGTAGGCATCACCCCACGGGGTCGTATTGGCACTCTGACAGAGACCCTCAAAGCAGGCCTTCTTGCTTGCTCTTATCTCGGTCTTGAGCGCGGCTTTTGCAGCGGCGAACACCACCCGCCGTTCGTTTCGCTCTTCCTCTGATCGTGCTCGCTGCATCCGCCGCCTAGCCCGTAGGCAGGCGCGGCGCAGGTCCGCAATCGCGTCGGTCCACCAGTAAGCCGGTGGCCTCCCATTTCTAGGGTGGACTCTCCTAGGCATGGTCGCATCACACGCACGTGAGAGCACCGCTACCAGCTCGTCGCCGTCTAAACCGAGTAAGTTTCGCTCACGGCGGAGCGCTTCCCTAAATACCTCTTCGTCGAAGTATGATGTCTTCCACCTACGAGGGCTTGGCCTTGGCCTAGCCGCCTCTTCTTCTATCCGCTGTCTGCTGTTGTTGTAGTCGATACTGTAGCGAACCGCCAGGTGGTCGCTGTGAGTGTAGCCATCATCTACTCTCCAGTTCGAACTACTTGTTAGGCCAGGACTACAAAAGGTCACGTCAATAATTGACTCCGCTCCGTTTCGACTATAGGTACTCTTGGTACCGACGTTAGCCAAGTCGACATCTAAGATGGCCAGTGTTTCTAGCAGGATCTGACCCCGCTGGTTCGTGAAACGGCTTCCTCATTCCACAGCCCAGGCATTAAAGTCACCCGCTATTACCACCGGCCTTCGCCCTGTTAGCACGGTCGTTAAGCGGTCCAGCATTTGCGTGAACCGCTCGATCGGCCACCGCGGAGGCGCATAACAGCTACAGAAGAAGACCCCGTTTACTTTGGCGACCACGAAGCCCTCATAGGTAGTAGACACCAACTCCTGCACGGGGTATTTACCCGTCGTCCATATCGCCGCCATTTTCCTGGTCCCATCCGAGGCCCAGTTGCCGTTGCCGGCGGGTACTCGGTATGGGTCCGAAATGATGGCGATATCCGTCTCCCACTCAGAAACCGCCTGACAAAGCAGTTGCTGAGCCGCATCACAGTGGTTCAGGTTCAGCTGCGTTACCTGCACTGTGATTTGTTGCTCACTGCGGCTTTCTTAAAGGCCGGGCACCCTGGACCACCCATCGCATGTCTGTTTTTCGAGGTTTTCCCGGTACAGATCATGCAGATGGGCGGACTCGTGCAGCTTTGGGCCTTATGACCTTCAGCGCCGCATCGCCTACACAGTTTGCGCCTGTCGGGGCATTTGCAGTCCCACGACTTGTGTCCTGGTTCCAGACACCTGAAGCAAACCTCAGGTGGCTCGTGGAATGTCAGGTGACAAACACACCAGCCCACCTTAATACTCCCTACTTTAACGGACTTTTTAACATCCGCCACAGGTAGCTGAACCAGAGCTATCTGTGTCCCTGCTGGCCCTCTCCGTAGCTTAACGGCTGCGGCGGCCACCTGCACATCGCACTGTTGCCGCAGTGCCGTGACGAGCTCTTCCACTTCGGTGATCTCGTCAATGTCTTTGACCTTCAGAGTCGCCTCATGTGTCAGAGCCCTCACCTGCACACCTTCGCCAAGGACCTCTTCAGCCAGCCTTTTGTAGGCGGCGCCCTTGTGCTCCTTCTGGCGCTTCAGCTCCAGGATCATTTCGCCCGTACGAGTACGTCTAATACTGCGTACGTCGGCTCCAAGACCCTCAAGCTTGGCGTCGCTTCGCATCGTCTTCAAGACGTCCGAGTACTTGGACTGTTCCGTCTTGATGACGATAGCGTCGCCTTTCTCACGCCTGGCACCTGCCTTCCTACGCCTTGGTTTGGCGTCCTGTGCTTCTACCTGCGGATTCACCTTCTTCTTCTTCTTCCGCTCTACCTTTGTCCAAGGAGGGTCTTCTCCTTGGACCGCCCTGCTCTGTGGCTGCTGAGGGCCCACCATTGGTCGCAACCCCTTATTCCCATCATTCCGGGACGGGCCAGCCTTTTCAGGCCCACCCTTCCCAGCTTTCCGGGAACCCTGGCTGGGGTCCGACTTTCTAGCGTTACCACCGGCTTTCGGGGTTATTATACGCCTGGCCTTGCGGGCGCCGCCAGACAGCTCCTCACCTGACGGCTGCCTCGCCCGCTTCTGCGAATGCTTGTCACGTTTGTCACGAGCATTCGCTTCCACACTCCTCGGACTACCTGCGAAGGAGAAGGCCTCTGTTTGTGTAAACTTCGACACATTCTCCTTTGCTGGTTCCGCAGCTGTAGCAGCCAGCAACGCCACCGCGTGCTCCTGCTTGGCCTCATCGACAGACACTCTAAGTCTAAGCAAGGCCGTTTTCAGGTCCTTGCTTATATTCGACTTAGTTGTCGCAAAGTCGATGATTTTGCCAAGCTGGTGCTCAGCAACCTCTAATGCGGGCCGTCCTTTACCAACTTCTTGGCTTATGGCCCTCAGCAGCCACGCTCCGTCCATGACCTCCACCGGCTGGCTTGCCGTGGAGTGGACAGGAGCTCCCACGCTTGAGCTACGTAAGCTACCAGCACCTGACTCCTCGCTTCTCCTTGTCGGAGACCTCATCAACCCACTTCTTGCGAAGGGGTTGATCGCACCACTACTTCCACCTAAGTTAATTGATTTTTGATTTTTGCTCATACTTGTTCCCACGAGATGCACGAGAAATAATGTCCACCACGCCAGAGCTCTGCATTAACGCGGTAAGGGACAGCATACTGTGGGGGGTGCCCAGGTACCCTACAGGCTCCGTTAAAGATCGAGCATCTTTTTCACCCCCTCGATCACTCATTCCTCGGCACGGGTCGCTTGACACCTTGAATTGGGGTTAGTAGTCCTATTCTTAGCCGGCAACTACGCGGCTCTGTCTGTTGAAAGCTATATGTACATGTTCCAAACCCCGTATAATCGTTGGCCTAGACAATTCACATTTCTTTGTTCCTCTGGAATCCCGTATTGGTCAGCCTGGTCAGAACCCATCGCAGTGCGGACTAAACTAGGATGCAAGGATGTTTTTGATCACCTGGCAATCGTTTGACTCATTTGTCCATAACTCAGAGTTCAGAAGCCTTGTATTGAAATCTTGGGTTCGACAAAGTTGTAAATTACTGTTTTTCCTACAACTATAACCAAGGACGCCATATTCTAATTTCAATATTTACGTCGTAAAACTGTTAGTACCACCTACTCATACTAAACGATCAGATTTTTTGCTCTAGCGCCGTATATATAAGAATTAGAATATGGCGTCCTTTATGATAGTTGTAGGAAAACCAGTAATCTATAACTTTTTCGAACCCAACATTTCAATTCAAGGCTTTTGAACTGAGTTATGAACAAGACAAATGAGTCAAATGATTGCCAGGTGATCGAAAGCATCCCTGCTAGGATGGATGGTATATGGACCAGAACGTCACATCCCTACTGCTGAAATTCGTTTGAATTTTCACTCGCACTAACCAATCAGCAACGAAAGCCTTCACGATCTTCTTCGCATTCAATACGTTTTGGGCGATACTGAACCGATGGAGCTAGGCTCGTTGGAGTCATCCGAAGATCAAAGAGCGCGCCAAATCCTGCAATCAACCACGATCAGAAAAGGATATAGGTTTGAAACCGGACTGTTGTGGCGAGACAACGTGCACAGCTTTCCGATGGCGATACGGAGATTAAAGGCGTTGGAAAGTAAGTTGGACAGCAATCCAGAGCTATTTCGGAATGTTCATCAGTAGGTTAAAGACTACGTTGCAAAACGCGACGCACATAAAGCTACGGAAGGAGACTTGGCGGAATCAAAGTTAAGATATGGTACCTTCCATTGAATGTAGTGCTGAATCCCAGAAAACCTGGCGAAATTCGCCTTGTAGAGGATGCAGCTGCGACCGTTAATGAGGTTATATATATTGCATAGGTAGTGAACTTCTGTCCTGTCTGGTCTAGACATGCTGCAATCTCTTCCGGCGGTTATCAATAGTTTCCGTGAGCGTAGAATTGCTTTCGGAGCCGACATACAATACATGTACCATCAAATATGCATTCGCTCCGAGGACAAATCAGCCTGGGTATCCAACTCTCCCGAGTTCCTACAAGCGATGCGCGATTCTTCTGATAATTCCAACATTCACTTCATTCACTCATAAATCTCGCGAGCATCAACGGCTGTCTTTTCTTAAAACTTAAGCAACTCTTCACTACATTCCATTCCAAGCAATAATGTCAATTTTGACCAGTTTGCTCGACTCACTGTGCATCGTTCGTCAACTGCCGGCACGCGCGGCGCGATGTATCACCGAGAGAGCACGAGAGAGAAAAGGCCACCGTCTCGTCGTCGTCGCGACGCAGCAATCGCATACCTATCAGCCAGCCGTTGCCAAGGCAGCGGCCATGGATTACGCCTCGAAATGCGCACATGTGATGCGTATCACATGGCAGGAAATTTTGGCCAAAATATTTTTTTTTTACTAAAATGTTTAGATTTGAAGCAATTTGTAAGTTTACATTTTTTGGTGAATCTTTCATGGACACACAAAACCGGTATTGTATTCTGTATAGGATTGGTATAGACAGGGTCGGATTGTGACTCCAATGGTCGATCGAAATTCTTGGAATGCAGTCAATCTCGAATTCAATTGACAATGTGGAGCTCACAAATGTGTACCCAATGGTGTGAAACACGTTCCATCCCCCTCTCCAAACATACTCTAAATCCGGCCCTGACAATTGGAACTGATTGTCCGTGTCTTTGCAGTCTCTATACCAACGGAAAGAAACCTTTTTTTGTACGACGGTGATCACCGTTGAATCTAAGATTCGGTAAATTAGGCCTGTAATTTACCTACAGGTATCTAACTACCACTAAATACATTTCAAGAAAATTTCTGTGCAAATGCATATTACAGGAAACAACATCAAAGACATTAAACAATAAAATAACAAAAATATGTATAACAAACATACAATCATTCCAGTCTTTCTCAGCTGTTTCACTGTACGTACTATAAATAGCTTCATTTGTTGACAAATCGTAACGTCGCGTAACACATAATGGTCGAGTGTTGCTCAAGAATACGATAAGGCAACGTATAGGCCAGGAATAACTACAATAGCTACACAGCCAAACAGATGTGTCACTTACTCTGTTATCAACAGGAATCCCTGTGAATGTCACGTGCTCAAACAATCAACCGGAAACATTGTAGGCCTGTAGCTTAAGTCTAACTTGGCGGCTCTTTAAGCTAACTTCTATCTAATGTAAAGAAATGTTGACCTAAAGAGCTAACCACAGAGCTAACTACAAAAATGATGTAAGGCAGAGCGTTAATGATTAATCATAAATTTAATCATGATTAATGATTAATGATTAAGATTAATCAAAATCATTAATCATAATCATACAAAAATCTTATTTAATCATTAATCATTAATCTTAATCACACTGTTTTTGCAATCTAATCATTAATCAGTAATCATAATCATAAGAAAAATATTAATCAATCATTAATCATTCATCATCGAAAATGATTTATCATATAAAATATATGATCCAATTTAAATTGGTTCAAATTCTGTTCTAAATAATATAATTTATGATTCTTTTTTTCAAAAATCTCCCGGACAGAGTTACCTTTTACTTTTGAAACTTCAAAGGCATGTTAAAATACAAACAAATTTTAATCAATTCCAGTTTTTTGTGATTGATTAATCATGATTAATCATGATTTTTAATCAATGAGCCATTTTTAATCATTAATCATAATCAATAATCACAGATAAAACCAATTTTAATCATTAATCATAATCTTTAATCATCCTAAAAATCAAATTAATCATTAATCATAATCAATAATCACCAAAATTGGAATTTTAATCATCAATGATTAATCATGATTAAATTTTTTGTTAATCATGAACGCTCTGATGTAAGGCTAATTAATAACTGAGAAGTTATCAGTGATGTCGCATGATATTATGACAATTGCTATTATTCTAAACTAAATGTTTCTATATCCATAAAGATAGAACTGACAACGTTGAAGTACGTTCTCTGTACGTACGAGTATTGTATGAGTACGTATGGAGATCCCATGAAACTTACAGAGTATTCTTCGTTGCGGGTGGTTTACTGATTCGGTAATATTTTGACAGAAGCCTATCCAAACCGTTCGCTGTAGTGAGTGATGTCAAACATTTCATATTTTCATAGCAAGGATCAAGGTAGGCTAAGCGAATTGCTATGGAGTGAGTGGCCCAACGTCGGTCCTTTAGGACATTATAATGCTTCTGAAAATGATACGACAACGTTCAATCAGAAGTGGCTAAGAAATTAAATAATGCATTAACGTTACAATAATTCACTCAACAAGTGTGCGACTGAGACTCTATAATCCCAGGAGGAGCATACACGAGATGTTCGTGTTCAGTAAGTTAGCAGGTTAGCAGAGCCACTGAGGAAGATGTATGTTTACGGCGAGGCAGTGATTTTGTTTTCTTCTCTCAGAGCGAATGGTATAAATCTATACGTATAGACACATTATGAAAGGGGAAGCGACTATAGCGCCATACTGATTGTAGTATAGATGAAAGGTAGAACCTGAAGTGCATAGTTATTCTGAGATGAAAAACGAGAGGAACGTAACAATGTGACATAACCGAGAAGATACCTATGCAGTTTTTAAGTTTTTATAGCCGATATAAGGTAAATCATGTTTAAATACTTTTACGATTTGTACTCTCGCGTTTTAATATGCCCCCGATGGACCCGAAAGCGGTGACACGCAAAAGTTTGTAAACGTTTTATAACGTTTTCATACAAAAAAATAATAATCTGCACAAATCGACATCGCACGAAATTACACGAAGCGGGGTATTTATTAGAGAAATATTTAAGAGCCATCGCAGTATGCGAGTTGGGGTGCGGCGGTGAGCGCAGCAAAACGTTTCAAAAGATAAACAAAATGCGGCGCAACGACGACGAACAAACGGATGGACGTATGACCGTTGCATGGCGTACTGTGATGCGAGATGCGAGCGAGGGTTGATTGCCAAGTAGGTAACCGAACAGAGCTGATGAACACCACGGAGACAAACAGACGTAACACTAAAGCCCAATTTTCATCGACCACGTTTTTAACGATTGTTTGTCTCACATTCAGAGAATTTGAGATTTGACGTTTTTGACGTTCAACACTAGCGCCTTCTGTAGTCGTTAGTTGCAAGAAGCCGTACTTATGCAACATCGTCACTAGATGGTGGTAGCGTGGTAGTGCATATTGAGTGATGGGTTTTCGAGAAAATCGTTCCAGCTGTTACGTCTGTTTGTCTGTGAACACCACGTAGAAGGCAAATGGATGAAGAGAACGCGACCGACAGAGCGAACCAAACAAAAAAATAGATTCAACAATAAACAACAAACTTAGCGCTGGAAATAGCCCCATACATTGTGCACGTTCAGTGTCATATGGGCGTAACTGGATTGATCTGTTCCTCTCAATGATTAACGGATTATTATAGTACATTTCAAGGGCACTGGGGCGATCTCTCGATGCAAAATATCGATCACTGGACTGTACTTACGCCCCTATGACAATGAACGCGAGAATCGTTCGTTCGTTCGTTCGTGTGGACTTGTCGCGAGAGCGGATGAAACCTGCACTGAAAAACAAGAGAACCCAAATTTGAGTATTTTTAAACTCACCTTTGAGTTCTTTTTTGCATCCTGTTTCATTCGCTCTCTTTATTGTTGTCAGAGAGTGAATAGCAAAACTACCTAACTTTGAGAGTTCGGTGCGGGAAGCCAAAATTGAGTAAGTGGCACAGTACCGAAAGTTGAGTAATTTTAACTGGCGGTTGAGTAAAAAGAACCTTGACTTTAGGTACTTTGGCCGTATACGCCTTAATGCAAACTACCTACCTAAACATCGACTCCAGCAACTCAAAATTGGCTTCCCGCACGCAACCTCGAAGTTGGGTAGAATGAACTCACTTTTGAGTACTTTCGTTTTTCCGTGTGCACACTGCTGGCAATAGCTAGGTAGTCCGCAAAAGCTCACAACAACAAAAATAGCCCCAAAAACATTCCTATTTGGCCGCGGCTGGTATTGCGTGGAATCGGTCGGTATCAGACGCGTTGTGAGTGATGCCATAAATTCAAACCGCTTGTTTCGTCGTGGTCTTCGTCTCTGTTTGTGATGTTTCCTCTGCGGATTGAGAACGGGAGGAAAACGGTTGCAATACGGTGAAGGTCGGTGCAACAGAGAGGAAGTTACCCTAGATAACAAGGGTATGGTGGCACCGCACAGATAAACTCGTGGTTTTTTGATAATTTTTGTCACGTGTAAGCTATTGAAAAATAGCAAGAAACTGATAATTTCATCCTTAAAACATTTCAAATATGGTTGATACAATGAAATCGTAGTAGCCTAACCATTACTATGGTTATTGTTGTTGCTTAGAAAATTCGTTTTTATCTCAGGTTCAACGGATATGATTTCTTTATACAACAGAAATGATTTGTTTTTATTGAAAAAATATTTGTTTATTTGTCAAATGTTTCAACAGAACGAAACATTTTAAATGCCGTTAACACAAAATCACAATAGAGACTCTGCTATGAAAAGGTAAGAATAACCAGAAGCCGAAATATGGTTCAACGCTGTGCAGTTCATGCCACTTTCCAAATTGACCTTGAAAGAAACTGCACTGGCGTTTCCCGCTACCGTTCGTCCGATCGAAATGTGGATAGCACATTATAATGGACAAGAGGGACAATACAAAGTAGGTATTTTCCATATTAGGCCCACATTGAAAACATTGGGCCATGCTAAACTTTGTGTTGAGCAAATGTTCGGTTTGTTTGGACAAAACTTGTCATGTGTAAAAAATGGGGCCTTTAATTTCATCGAAGTAGGCAATATCTGACTATAACGCGGCCTATACGATGACAAGACTGGCTTAGCATTGGATAGATTTCACGGCTTTCACGCATTCGGCAACACTTGGGGGCGTCTTGGACTTCGTGACACGCATCACGTCGATGATGGAGGCTGGCTGCCAACGGTGGTTGGTGTGGAGAAAGCGTGGGATTGGGTGGCAATAGTAGCAATGGCAGCGCATGCTGCGATTTACCTTCGTGTCTGAGAGAATAAGAACCCGAGCACTCTCTTTCTCTCTCGATTAATTCAAAAGGAGTTATATCGATGTTGATTGAATGATTTTGTTACCGTGTCGTGTCTGGTGTCTGTGAGTGGAGTTTCTAATCATATTTGGTCAAATAGTGGAAATGACGGTTTCAGAATCGTGCATCTTCATGACAAAAATATACAGTAGACGTTCGGTCGGTGCAAACGGTTTAACTGCAATGCTTTTTAACTGAAAGTCCGGTAAGTGCAACAAATTTGCAGTTATCGCACCGCCAAACGTCAAAATGGTGCGCCATGTTAGCCCAAATGAACAGTAGGATCACGTTCACGGTTATTTTTTGTCGTTTGACAAATTGTTGACATCTGTCAGTCGTTGCAATTATCGAATTTCATTCGCTAAGTGAAACATAAACATGTTGCAGTTATCGAACGTCTACTGTACCCAGGCTTGTTAATCCTCCTCGAAATCAAAAGAGTTTGGCAACATGCTCTAGAGCGGTGTTTTCCTTTTGCCTCGTTGCGAGGGAGCGAACGAACCCCAAACAGAGAGGCAATAAAAACTGAGCGAGGAAGAGGGGAACGAAAAAAGAGTCGATGATTATTTCGGGTTTTTGAGTGCGATTTTCGCCTCGAGAGTCTTTCTTTGTATGGGAGTGGAACTCGTGAGAGCTTTTTGAGTGTGAGTGGACGTGAGAAACACAACAAGCAATTCGCCTTGACGGAACTCTTTGAGAGAATTGCTCTGTGCGTGAAAACATTTTTTTTTAACATGGGAAAGGATAGGAGCTGCATTTTCAAATGCTTCTAAAATATTTTAGGGACTTCAGATTGAAAAAAAGAGTTAATGTTTTGCAATATACTTTCAATTAGCTACACTATAACTGGTTTTAGACAAAATGTTTTTAAATCACAATGTTATGTCTATAATATAGCGTATCAAAATCTCATTCGATAACATTAAGAACGTTTTGCTTAAAAAAATTTCTATAAAGAATTAGAAGCATTTGAAAATGCAGCTCCTATCCTTTCCCATGTTAAAAAAAATTGTTTTCACGCACAGCGCAATTCTCTCAGAGAGCCTCCGTCAAGGCGAATTATGAGTGTTAGACGAACTCCTCGCTGCGCGGCCAGCTCGCGCTCGGTGCTGTTGAGGATTTGCGTTGTGATTTTTGAGTTTTATTTTCACTCCTCAGAAAATCGCCAAAATCGCTTCCTCATTTTCTCGCGAGGGAGTTTCTGTCAAGCCTGACTGTACCTGTACGACTTAATTTATCTTTCCTGATGATAATATGATGAAAGTGCCAAATCCGTAATTTCCACTATTTGAACACGCATATAGGGTAATCGGCGCCTTCGTTGCGTTAGTACTATTAGTGCTGAAAATGTCATTTTGACATACATATCTAAATTCAACATTTTAGAAGCTCAACTTGAGGACATGGTGTATGAAAAACTTGTGCGGTTAGACCAGCTCTACAAGAAAAGTCACGGAAAAATCGACCTTTTCGAATATTTAAGAAAAATGTCACGGGCTACCTTCGAAAAATGCCAATGATATTCATGGTGAATATCAATTGACATTTTTCGAAGGTAGTCCGTGACATTTACTGATTGATTAGCTACACAATAAACATAAATTTTCGATTTCAATATAGTGTTCTAGATTAAGTAGGTACTGATAATGTATAGTATTTCAAAATTCTAACCTTGTACATTGATCCTCATTTCAATTTTCGTTATTTTATTAGAGGCATATTTATTTTCCTATATTCCGCCAGCAACGCTTCATGCACACGGCAAACTTTTCCTAGATAGCAGGTCGGGGCTATGTTAAGGCGAATTGTTGCGGTAATGGCAATAGGACGCAATCAGTGAAGTACTGGATTGAAAGTAGTTAGTTGGATTTTTGTATGGTGAGATGATCGATGCGTTTCAATATCCAGCGTTTTTCAGCAGACGGTACGGTGGCTGACTATCACCAGAAGCTGGACGAGCGAATAAGTAAAATCTACGAGAGCGATAATCTCAACACTTTGTGGGAGTCTATCCGCGGAGCGATGAGTACGGCACCGCGGGAGGTGATATAGGCACTGCTCAAAGGCGACCTAGGAACGGGAGGTTCGACGAGGAGTGTGAGAGGGTAACAGATGAGCAGAATGTCGCCAGAAGCCGGATGCTGGTGTTTGCAACCCGGCAGAGCAGTGAGCGATATAGGGAAGCGAGAGCAGCTGAAAAACAAATCAACCGCAGATAGAAAGTATGGAGCTGAATGATATGCGGAGGTTTTACGAAAGTGTCAATGGAGTGCGGAGAAAAACAGCACCTCCTCCCGTCATGTGCAGCGACCATGAAGGAAACTTGCTGACAGACAAAACAATGGTGGCTGTCAGGTGGAGAAAGCACTTCGAGGAGTTGTTGAACGGTGGGAATGGAAGAGCGACAGACAGAATTTGAATCGATGACGACGGACAAGCTGTGGAACCTCCAACGCTAGACGAAGTTAAGACAGCCATTTGAGGGCTGAAGAACAATAAGGCTGCTGGAAAGAACGAACTCCCGATCTGTATCAACTCTTAAACCGTATTATCTTGGATATATGGGAAGAGGAAGAACTGCCTGCTAGTTGGTTGGATGGTTTCATTTGCCCTCTACACACTAAGATCAGCTCGGTATTTTCCCCATCTTTTTACTGAGTTCTCAACAGCAGATTTAACTCGGTACGCTCGGTTATTTATTTTGCGGATATTCTGTAAATGAGTTACCGAGCTCAGCTCACAAACTGTCAAAAGTTACTGAAGCACGGTAAATATCGTTACTGGTGAACGGTAAATACGATTACCGAGTGTACCGAAATAAATCTGCTGTTGAAAACTCAGTAAAAAGATGGAAAAAATACTGAACTCAGTGAAAAAATTACTGAGCTGGAACATCTGAATCTTAGTGTGTATACAGAAAAGATCATCGACTGGAGTGCGAGAATTACAGAAGAATAACACTTCTCAATTCAGCGTGCAAAATTTTGGCCGGAATTCTGTTTAACAGGCTGAGGCCGATTGAGGAGTCCTTCGTCAGTGAATATCAGGCGGGTTTTCGTGAGGACCGATCAACGACGGATCAGATGTTCACCCTGCGACAGATTCTCGATAAATTTTGGGAGTACAACTCATCATATGTTACTGTTTATTGATTTTAAGGCGACGTACGATTCAGTGAAGAGAAACGAGATATGGCAGATTATGATCGAACATGGTTTTCCGGCGAAGCTGATTAGACTGATTCGTGCGACGCTTGACGGTTCGAAATCAAGTGTACGGGTTGCGGATGAAATTTCGTCATCGTTCGTAACCTTAGACGGGCTGAAGCAGGGCGATGCTCTTTCGCGTTGGAAGGAGCGGAACCATTGTCACGAGGTCGCAAATGCTCCTGGTCTTCACGGATAATATCGACATCATCGGGATCGACCGCGTCGGGCCGATCATAACTTTAAAAAGGGAGACTGCGAGGATTGGTCTAACGACTAACAACAACAAAGATCAAGTACATGATTTCTGGTGGTCAACGTAGGTCCGGCCGTGGTAGTGGTGACAAAGTGGTGTTAGGTGATGAAAAGTATGATGTTGTGGACGAATTTGTACAACGACGTAGCCAGCTTTTTCTTTTATCTTTCTCACTCTCCTAAGCAAACAAAAGAAAAAGCGAGATGAAACCAGGGGCGAATGGTCCCTGTCTCCATCCTTCTCTTTCTCGTGTTTGCTTAGCAGAATGAGCAAGAAAAAAGAAAAAGCTGGCTACGCCGTTGTCTTGGTACTCTAGTAATGTGCGATAATGATGTTACCCGCGAGGTGAAAAGACTGATTGCAGCTGCAAATCGGGCCTTTTTCGGTCTGCGAAACCAGCTGAAGTCTCGTAGGCTGCAAGCGAAATCAAAACTCGTGTTGTACAATACTCTGATACTTCAGGTCGCTTTATACGGCCATGAATCGTGGAAGTTGAGAGAAGCTGATCGGAGAGCCTTTGAAGTCTTCGAACGTAAAGTGCTGCGAACAATACTCGGCGGTGAACTGGAGGACGGCATATGGCGGCGTCGCATGAATCACGAATTCTACCAAGTATATAAAGAGATGAATATAGTAAACGAATAAAACACGGCAGGCTGTGGTGGGCTGGGCGCGTTGCTCGGATGCCGGAGAAACGACAAGCTAAAACCATATTTAGCAGAGAACCAGGAAGGAACCGTCGCCTTGGTGGTAGGCTGCGCACACGGTGGCTTCTTGTAGTTGAGAAGGACCTAAGGGCTCTAAACGTTCAGGGTGACTGGAACTGATTGGTCCAGGATAGAGACCAGTGGAGGCGAATGCTTCATTCGGCGTAGACTCTCCGCTACGGCCCCTTGTAGCCCATCAAGTATCAAGTAAGTAAGAAAAGATCAATAATTCTCCATTTCTGCGATGACATTGTGCAAACAGCATGGGTGTTATGATTTTTTGAACGATTCCTTGACTGAATTTCACACGCATCGAGATAGCCCAAGACATTTCTTACGATCTGCGTACTACCCAATAGCCTTGTTTGACATAATTCGGCTACTGTCACAATGTTCAAGCTCACGGTGGCTTCTTTGTTTTGATGCGGCAGCTGACAAAACCGTTTGCTTCAATGATCTATCTTTTTGCTTAATAATTATTTAGGCACCTAAAATTCGTTTCCACTCTCTCCAACGTTTGGGTCGGCCTCGCTGCCAGCTGACACCTTTGCGTTTCATAGTCGGACCCGCATCACATTGCACATGGCGTTTTGAAACGTTCCGCTTTGGTTGCTTTGTTTTTTTTTTCTGAACGTTAGATGAGAATGAGAAATTTTTTTCTTCCGAAGGTGTTTTATACTGAAAATTTCTTCCTTAAGTTGTGGCTTTTGGGGGTGGCGGTATACAACCCCCCCCCCCTCCACCAAATGTTGGACGTAATTTTTGAACGTTCCCGAATCAGATGAGGAAATCACGAATAAAACCATAATAATGAAGAACCAATTGGGCTTTTTAATTGTGAATAAAAGATAACCTTTTTATGAATTTTCAAAGAAATTTTGACAGCTAGCCAACTGCTTGGCAGCTTTACCCAGTACAAAATCCGACGAGGGGTGATTAAACAAATCGCTGTCATACAAACTTAAAATCAATTTTAAGAAGATTTCCAGGTACTAAGAATTCATGAAAAAATGGAATTCGGCTCATTTGGCATGCGGATTTAAAAATAGGGATTCTATGCAGCCAAAAAAGAAAGTAAGTCACTCTTAAAATGCGGATTTTGAAAGCTATCGCCATTCAAATGAATTCCCGTTTTCCCGTGCCCGCTGTAACGAAAGCGGCGTCCAATCTCCAATTAAAATTTCATGACACGGTCAACTTTATTAGCCTTTAATCGAACCCTGTTGTCGTTTGTTGTTGTTGTGCTTCTTTGTGTCTGCTGCTTTGTTTGTACGCGACGCCCCTTGCCTTACCTCAGTTCTCAGACTACTTGTATCCCAACGATGTGTTTTTCTAATTTCGAGAAGCATTGCGGACGAGCAGCGTGAAGGCAGCTTACGACCCAGTACGGAGGGTTAGCCTAACATTAGCCTAATGTGAGACTAACTGGCCAGCATGTTAGGCTAACTTTTTGTCTCACTTTTGGCTAATGTTAGTCTAAAATTAGACAGATATGACACACTTTTGTTAGACATGTTGCAAATTCGAAACATGTTTGTTAGTCTAACATTAGACTAACGTTAGACATGTTTTACTATGGGCTGTTAGACAAATGTTAGGCATAAATTTTATGCTGCTTGTTTTCATTCCAGCTGTCATCCGAGCAAGAAGTATGATTGTAGTAGTGAACTTTTGTCGACGTTCACTACTACAACCGTACTCGCCTCGAATGAAAGCTGGACAAAACAAATTCAATAAAAAAAACTCTAAGCCTGTTCAATTTCAATTTTAATTTTAACTTTAATTTTAATTTTAATTTAAACTTTAATTTAAACTTGAATTTGAATTTGAATTAAATGAAAATTAAATTAAATTAAATTAAATTAAAATGAAATTAAAATGAAATTAAAATGAAATTAAAATGAAATTAAAATGAAATTAAAATGAAATTAAAATGAAATTAAAATGAAATTAAAATGAAATTAAAATGAAATTAAAATGAAATTAAAATGAAATTAAAATGAAATTAAAATGAAATTAAAATGAAATTAAAATGAAATTAAAATGAAATTAAAATGAAATTAAAATGAAATTAAAATTAAATTAAAATTAAATTAAAATTAAATTAAAATTAAATTAAAATTAAATTAAAATTAAATTAAAATTAAATTAAAATTAAATTAAAATTAAATTAAAATTAAATTAAAATTAAATTAAAATTAAATTAAAATTAAATTAAAATTAAATTAAAATTAAATTAAAATTAAATTAAAATTAAATTAAAATTAAATTAAAATTAAATTAAAATTAAATTAAAATTAAATTAAAATTAAATTAAAATTAAATTAAAATTTAATTAAAATTTAATTAAAATTAAATTAAAATTAAATTAAAATTAAATTAAAATTTAATTAAAATTAAATTAAAATTAAATTAAAATTAAATTAAAATTAAATTAAAATTAAATTAAAATTAAATTAAAATTTAATTAAAATTAAATTAAAATTTAATTAAAATTAAATTAAAATTAAATTAAAATTAAATTAAAATTTAATTAAAATTTAATTATAATTAAATTAAAATAAATTAAAATTAAATTAAATTTAAATTAAAATTAAATTAAATTTAAATTGAAATTAAATTAAAATTAAATTAAAATTAAATTAAAATTAAATTAAAATTAAATTAAAATTAAATTAAAATTAAATTAAAATTTAATTAATATTTAATTAAAATTTAATGAACATTTAATTAAAATTTAATTAACATTTAATTAAAATTTAATTAAAATTTAATTAACATTTATTTAAAATTAAATTACAATTTAATTAACATTTAATTTAAATTTAATTAAAATTTAATTTAAATTTAATTAAAATTTAATTAAAATTTTATTAAAATTTAATTAAAATTTCATTAAAATTTTATTAAAATTTTATTAAAATTTTACTTAAATTTTATTAAAATAAAATTTATTAAAATTTTATTAAAATTAAATTAAAATTGAATTATTTTTTTTTTAATTTTATTAAAATTTTTTAAAATTTTATTAAAATTTATTAAAATTTAATAAAAAATTATTAGAATTTTTTTAAAGTTTTATTAAAATTTTATTAAAATTTTATTTAAATTTTATTACAATTTTATTATGATTTTATTAAAGTTTAAAATTTTATTTAAAACTAAAAAAAAATTGAAAATTTAATTAAAATTTAATTGAAGTTTAATTAAAATTTTATTAAAATTTTATTTCAATTTTATTAAAGTTTGATTTAGATTTTATTAAAATTTTGTTAAATTTTTTTATAAAATTTAATGAAAATTTAATAAAAAAATTTATTAAAATTTGTTAAAATATATTTAAAATTAAATAAAAATTAAATAAAAATTAAATGAAAAATAAATCAAATTAAAATTAAAATGACTCACCGACACGATGAGGCCAAACTTAACGGAATCGGACACTGTTTTGGAGATGACTGGTTCCGGCAACGGTACGACGAGAACGAACCGGACTTATTGGCCAGTAGCAGCGGCGAGGAGCTGACGGGTCGGACGACGGAACGACTGAAATGGTTCTTACCAGGTTGTTACGGTTTAAACTAATTGAAACGCGCAATTTTTATCATTTTCCCGACCGACGAACGCTGCCGCAATCAACAAAGTTATTTTTTTAACTACCGTTCAGGCAACTGTCAACAATGCGCGAAAGAATCGAACACTGAGCATAATTTCGGGGTTATGATTTATGCTCTCCAGAAATTTTCGATGAGCAACATATCTAACAAATGCCTAACAGTGTCGAACGCCTAACTTCCTCCGTGCTGGGGAACGACTCTCGCCTACTGCGCTCTTTTTTTTCGATAAACGATAAACCTACTCTGCTGGCTGATGATGTGTAAACGGCAGAGCCCTAAGTAGTCCGAAAGCCCAGTGTACCTGATAGTGTGATTTATATACATGCATGCAGCTGGTATGGAGCGTTTCTTGGAGAATAGACATAAATCCTTAGAAACGCGTATTGATTACATCACACAAAAATTATGCTTTGTGACGGCATTTTGCATGTAATTTTCAAAAATGTTGATCGAATCATACTTCTTTTTTTACGATTCGCAAAATGGCTGGACTTTTTTCACCTCTGCTTGTAACCGACGACTTTTGCACCTTCAGCACACACGACCAAAACCATAAGAAAACCTGCATATAGTTGGACATCGAAGCAAGCCCCCGCTTGGACTTGGCTTCGAACGAACGTCTTTCTTTCGCACTTGTCGATTCATCCATACAAACACACCATCAAGGTCAAAGCAACAACGCGTCGTGTTTAAACTTTAAACACGGTATTATGAATATTTTCTTATTAATCACAGCAAACGATTATCAAGCGAGAGTCTTGGGTTCAGCATCGTCCGGTCCACCCCGTTCGATGTGTGCTGATGGCGTATATAGCTTCATACCATGCATGTATCCCTGATTCATCGCGTTGTTTCTTGCCATAAATCTCACGTAAAGTCTCTGACGGTCACAGGGGTTGTCCGTAAATCACGTGGTCTTAGTTTTTCTGAGTTTTAATCTCTTTTTATTATTTTTCGTGGTATTTTGCCCATACTATGATCGATCACACATGCATGCGAAAAGGATACATACTTGGAATATGGATGTCCCTCTCTCTAAGGTGGACGATTCTCTTAAACGTTTCTTCTCTTTCAAAATATTTGCAGCAATAGACCCGATGAAAACAGTAGACGTTCGCTCGGTGCAAAAGCTTTTTAGTCTATGCTTTAACTGCAATGCTTTTTAACTGCAAGTCCGATGACTGCAACAATTTTGCAGTTATCGCACCGCTATTCGTCAAAATGGCACATTATTGGTTGCATTCTGCAGCAACTGACAGTTCATTGACGTCTGCCAGTTGTTGCAGTTATCGAATTTCATTCGGTAAGTGAAACGTAAACACGTTGAAGTTATCGAACGTCTACTGTACTACATTTTATCAAATTACTTTTTCACAATTTGTCGACTGTGCAAATCATGCAGTGTATGCCATATCTACTTTGATTAGATGCAGTACCTATGTACTTTCTTAGCTAAATGCTAATGAATGCTGCTATTCTATCTCTATCAGAGCGTGCTTATCTCTCCATATTCCATATAGTTATTGTCTATCCGGTTGGAATCAGGACAGACATTCAATCAAAAATTGACATTTCCTTGGACCACAAGTGTGCCATCTGTTTCGCATCTAGTGCGCTATGTTGCTGACAACAACGGGAAGGATGCGCACTACTTTTAACATGATTCAAAAACGTCGCGAGTTGGGTCGCGTCGCGACTTGATTGTGCGATGTCCGGTTTGGTAGCGGCCCGACAATAGTTAGTCCACAAGACGTCACGTTTTTCGATTATTATCCTTTCATCGCGATTTCAACACCCTGCACGGTGGATTCACACATCTAGTAGGCGATGCCGAAAAGTGGAAAAGTAAAATCCAAGCGGATAAAGATTACAACTCAACTACTTAAGGCAATACGAAGCCCAATAAACAGGAATTCTTATACACTAGATTCTCTTTTTACGTGATATGGACACGGACGAATAAAAACAAAAGTCGGTAAGAAATCTTATTTTTGCATGATTTGTTGAGAAATCCAGTTGCTCTTCAAAATGGTATTTCAAAATTTGATCCCCCCATATTTTTACAGGGGACGTGTCTCCCCTGCAAAAAGAGTATCGAGTGTACTCTAGCTAGACCGTGGAAGAACAAAGCGGATATGCAATACATGAAAATGTAGGGTAGGTGTTCCTTGATTCGTCGCTGTATTAGTATATTCTATGAAAAGCATACAATAGATGACTTTCAAGCATTTATAATGACAGGGGGTACTCAATACTGTGACTGCATTTGGAGTATGAGATTAAAAATAGAACCACTCCCCTAAACACAAACAAGAGGGCAACCCTTCACAAATCCTTAGTAGCTATCCATAAACCCCGTTGGTCAAATTTTGCTTCTCTTCCTCGTGAACTTTTGTCTTTATAAAAATTTGAATATTTTTTGTATGGAGCTGTTGACTTTGGTCTGACCCCCTCTTAGAAGTTAACGTGGTTTATGAACGCCCCCCTACGCATCCTCATCCCATGGGAGCCATCGACCGTTTTAGCTCGTATAAGAGCCAGCCTTTGTGCCGTAATGGGTCAACTTTAATCTTCTGAAAAGCAATCCCTTAAATCCGTCGAACCACGCTCCTATTCCTCCTAGACCTAGAGTGATCGCTTTACTTGTTGTTGGCACGATTTAAGTACAAACTTTTCCTTTCTTCCATTATTCCACAGACAAGCAGACATAACACCTAGAACATTTTTTTCCGAAAATACATCGTCCAGTTCATACTAACGGCACCTGGTGGACATGTTTCACAAAACACTACATTGTGCAACAAAGTCATCAAAAGGTGTTAGTGTAAAACGTCAAATGCAAAAAAAAAAAACGATTCGTGAGCCACTTGTCGTGATAGCCACAACTATGAAGATTCAAAATGATTGTTAAAAGCGTTGACGATGAAAATCTCGCCAGTGCTACATCTGTTTGTCTGTGATTATTCTATCGTGTTGTGTTGCACTTAGCTCGCATTAGTTCTCCAGTTCCTCTGTACACCACTAACCACCTTCTTGAATCGTTGGGAATCGTAAATTATGTACAGAACATGAACCGAGCTTTTTACATCTTTAGTGGCGCGTTCAAGCTTAACATGATTTCATCATAGTAAAATTTCATACATTAGTTCAAAGCCATTTCGATACCTGCCCTACCATTTCCATTGTAGCAGAACCAAATCCGCTCATCCAAGATAGCCTTGGGCCACAAACTAATCTACAAGTTTGCGCTTCCTTTTTGGCAGTTCTTTCGAAGCATGCTTTTTTCTGCAAATCCTCCCATCCAAGCATGCTGCTGCTGCCGGCTGCTCCATAGAAAGATAGAGGAGTGTTGTGTATGGCGAAAATCAAATGCCTTCCCAAGCTACTGCGCCATTTATTCATCGTCGTCGTCGCCACCGCTCTATCGCTGCCGCCGCCACCGCCACCGCCTACTACGGTACGGCGATGGATGATGACCGACTGACTAACTGACTCTGACTTGGTGTCGGAAAAACAGGTTCGCATCGTCGCAGCGCGGGTCGGTCGCATAATCGCGTTAAATTCGACACTGATTTTTCATTAGGGCTTAACTGACTTTTTCGAATTCTCTTCATCGATCCTCTCTTTGTGTTACTACAGAACGTATATTGAAATTTCCAAAGATTTTTTGGTTGAAATACAAAGAAGACGACTACATCTTGCTATAGAAACAAAAAGAATAATGATTTTGTTTGTTTTGATCAAGTTATTAGCGAAAGAGAAAGTCGACGAAGAGAAATCGATCAAGTCAGTTAGGCCCTTATGAAAAATCATTGTCGAATTACGCTCGCATATGTATACCACAGACAAACAGACTTCTTACGTCTCACTCTACTCCTTTCCCATCGTTTTCCTTTTAAACGATTTATTAAAATATTCTGTAGTTCGCAAATCTCTCGCTCATGGCGCTCACATCGTTTTTGCTCCTGTTTGGCGTTGGCTCACTACCGCCATCTACTCAGTGTGTTTGCGAACCACAGCGTAATTAGCATTGCGCGATTATACTTTTGTGACGATGATTTAAATAGCACTTTGTTCCAAGTGATACGTCTGTTTGTCTGTGTGTATACCATACGAATTGTGCGTTGAATGGTATCCCGCAATAAAGGCGAATCACCACCATCGCTGGGCAGGTTCTCCGCGAGGGTATACACCAGGCCTCGCAAGCAGCCGAAGGCAAAGTATCGACGGCACATGGCTTGTGGGAATTGATTATGCGGGGATTACATGGATTGGAATAGTTAGTAAATTTTGAAAATAGAAAATCACATTTTTAAACGTTAGAAACGTTAAATTCTTAATAAAAACTCAGTTTAGGAGATGCTTCGTAAAACATTACATACATTTCATACATACATTACATAAATAGATAATCTGCTTTTGTTATCCCATCCCTTTTGCAAACTTTTCCCTTATTTAATATTAAAAATCCAACATGTTTTGTAATTTTACCCAACCTCAGCTTGCTTTGATATGTATACAGTAAATAAATAAATCTGGAGCTCGATTTGAATAGGTCGTATGTGCTTTCATCGATATAAAATTCGATCAGTTTATTTTAGTAATAGTAGAAATATGGATGATATTTCGGTGGCTTTTAATGATAAAACGGAAAGCTTGTTTTGTAAAGAATCGGTTGTATGTATTGATTTTGTTAAATTTCAACAGTTTCCGCTATAAAAAGCGAATCCAACTGATCGAATATTATATCGACAAAAGCACATACGACCTATTCAAATCGAGTTCCAGAAATAAATAAATAAATAAATAAATAAAAAAAGTATATGTTGTCCGATGTAAACCCAGCTTCAATCCTAAGAGAGGTGCGATGTTGGAACAAGTTTACGTATACACTATACAGCTTTGCTCACCCTGCTCCCTTCGTCACCTACGGAAGGCTTGCCAATGAGTTCAACTAGTGTCATGAGGGTATTTATGAAGACTGATTGTTGAACTAGCAATATTTAAATACACTAAAACCTCTTTTTATGCATGTTCCAGAACCAATTTTGTGCATAAGAAAATTTGATAATGACGGTAGCTATGGCAGCGGCAGCCAGGGGGTGTTTATAGAGGAGAGTAAAAGGAGTTTACAGGGGTGTTTCAGGGGATACCACCCAAGGGGTTTTATCGGGGTACCAGGTGATCTTAGTTGGTTTTCGGGGGTCTCACGGGATTTTCGAAAGCGTTGCAGAGAATTTCAGAGTATGTTTTCGGGTATTTCCGAGGGTCTCAGTTGCATTACATGGGGTCTGAGGGGGTTTTAGGGGGATTTTGGAGGCATTTCAGAAAGTTTAAACCGTTTTGGACGGAATTCAGAAGCCTTACGCACACGGAGACAAATTTCGTTCGTTTGAAACAAAAATATTCATGTTTATTCGGTAAACTGATAAAATATTTAAAATTAAAATATTAATTTTTAAAACTAACTCAATTACATATTGATTTCTACAATACACATTGAAGAGCCCCCCGTTCCGCCGTCGAGAACATAAACAAAACTCTCAAGTTTCAGCTGCAGCTCGAAACAAGATTTCCTCTTGCAAAAAAGTCAAGTTTCACCAAAAGTTTCCACGAAATCCCATTGATTTCGGGAGCGTATGTTTTCTACATGATGTTTGCATTGAAAGTGCCACACTGAAAGTGGGTTTTCCTAGAGAAGGAAATGACTTTGTAAATTTATTGCTGACTGCACCCCAAATTGGACTGACATAATAGTGTGCACACACCTTCAAAGTGTGATTGCAGCGCAGGGCCACGTCGGATCGAGTTGAGGTCTTCGGTACACTTATTCCACAGAGAACAGACATCCAAGTCCAGTTCCGAAACTGTGTAAGGAATTTAACGGCCATTTGAAATCGGCAACACAAGTGGCAATAGCGTGGCGCTGCAGTCGGTTAATTTCCCATACTAATTTAATTCACCACTTGAAATGTTTCAATTCACCACTGACTGTGGCAATATGGTGTTTGGTGGCGTTAGTGTTGTCATCGTGTATTGGTTTGCAACCTTACTCAAGTAAAGATTCAAATCCTTACACAACTTTTCGAATGAAATTTGTACTAGCCTGAATGTCTGTTCTCTGTGCTTATTCCTTGTAAATGGAGGAATAAGTGCACCGAAGACGTCGAGACGATCCGAGGCAAATGTGAACTTTTATCACACTTTTTAGGCGTACCAAAAAAGTGTGATAGTCCAATTTGGGATGTAGTCTGCAATAATTGGAAAACAAATATTTCCGTAGGGCCGACCTGCCGCAAAAAACCAAAATTTTAACATTTGTTTCTAACATAATCTGTCAGAAGATGCATGTTTGTTTCAAAAATGGATTGAATTTGCTTCAAATGTGACGTTCGATTTGCTCCAAACAGTTTTATCACAGATAACAGACGTTTATGCTTATATTGGCAATGTGTGTAAAAATGCTCAACAGCCATTTCGTATGTAACGAGCAGCTGAAACTCATGTGGCAATCATTTAGAGATGGCGCAGTGATCGATAGTCAGTGATCGCTTTCAAGATTGCATGCACTACGCAATTTTACATTCAAGATTGTATTCGATCTTGAATGAAACTGGAACTTTGAACTATTCTTGCATTCAAGTTAGATGTAATGCCGCAATCAGTTGAGTAGATGGCGGTAGTGAGCCAACGTATATCGTTTTGAACATTTACACAGGATTCTGCGAAAAATTTGTACTAGCATAAACATCTGTTATCTGTGGTTTATTTTTGCTGCCAGAACAAATTGACAATTTATTTGAGTTTACCTGAAATATTTTTGATTTTACCATGCTTTTTTCTGCGTGCAGGCATTTTCGGGGGTTTCGAAGTGTCTCAGACGCGTTACATGCGATCCGAGGGGGTTTTGGGGTTATTTTGGAGGCATTTCAGGAAGTTTTCTAGCATTTTTGACGGGATTAAAGGCATTACGGAGGCGTTTTCGGTGATTTCGATGGGTCTCGGGTGCGTTGCATGGGTCCGAGAAGGTTTTGGGGGGTCGCAGATGCGTTACATGGAGTCCGAGTGGGTTTTTGGAGGATTTTGTAGACATTTTAGGAAGCTTCAGAGCGTTTTGGGTGGGATTTAGAGGCGTTACAGAAGCGGTATGCAGGCGTTTCGGAGGAATCAGAGAGTCGAAGATGCGTTACATGGGCTCCGAGGGCGTTTTGGGGTATTTTGGGAGCATTTCAGGAAGCTTCAGAGCATTTTCGGCGGGATTCAGATACGTTACAGAAGCGTTATGCATGCATTACACAAGGTGCGAAGGTTTTAGGGGGATTTTGGAGGCATTTCAGGAAGCCTCTGAACATTTTCAGCAGGAGTTAGAGGCGTTACAGAAGCGTTACGCAGGCGTTTTCAGAGATTTCGGAGGGTATCAGGTGCGTTACATGGGGTCCGAGGGGGTTTAAGGGAGATTTTGGAAGTATTTCAGGAAGTTTCAGAAGATTTTCAGACACCCCATCACAATATCTTTTGAAACACCCCTCAAATACCCGTTGCACAAACAAACAGACGTAACACTTCGAACATTTTTCGAACAAGGCTAACCATCAACTAGGTGGTGGTAGTGGGCAAACGTCAAACGCGAATAAAAACGAAGCGATGACCACCAGTTGGCCAACTGTACAATTTTTAAATAGACCGTTGCATCGATGTAGGAGGAATCATCAGAGTGTTACGTCTGTGCCCTTGGATTTAAAGGTATTTTTGAAACCCCCTGATACAACCCTGACCTGATATGCCTCGAAATGCCCGTGAAACCTCCGTAATCCCATTACAACGCCTTTGAAATCAATTTGGACGCCTCTAATAGGCTCCAGATACCCCTTGAAACACCCCTGAAATGCTATCAAACGCCCCTAAAATCTCTAGGAACGCCTGTTCCTAGAACACCCTAGAACAAACCCCTGAAGCCCATTGGAACCCCCCCCCCCTTTTTTTGGGTTCTTTGGGAACTTTCTGGAAACCCTTTTAGCCCCACTTCAAATGCCCAGGAGCAAGACCTGTTCGGTGCCGGCCAGAGTGGACGCGTCACGCGGCGCGGCGCGGTGCAATGCGGCATTTGACAGGTCGCGCGTCGACGCGCGGCAGAACTCCGTTCATTGGAATAGAAGGAAAACAATCATAACATGCCAGAGTGCGCGCGGAACGATGCGAAGCGGAAAGCGTTTAGCCGCGCGACGCACGACAAAACAGTGCATGCACTGTTTTTGATGCGGAAGTCACGCGGTTCGCGCGGAGAATTTTGTATTTTTGTGTGGATTTCGTCCGTTTTTACCAAACCATGACGTTAATTTTACGAAATTGTTTTTCAAATGTATTCAAATGTGAATATAAAAAATATTAACATGAATAATACCACATGTTTATTATACGGTGGCGTCTCGTAACCTCACTTTTCACCTATTATGCGAAACAAAATCAGTAATTTCTTCAAATTTATGACTAAAGACTTAACGGATTTCCGTCGAAATCGAAAATCGAAATCTCTGTCATTCTACACCCATTACAAGCAGAGCTTTCACATTAGCCCTACCCATGTTTCATGCACAAAAAGGGTTGATACCCTCTCGTTTATTTTACTATATCAAAGTATTTTACTAGGGTGTAAGCTTAAAAAATAGTTTCAAAATAAAAATACACTATTTTTGAGTTAACAAACTTGTTCCATTGCCTTGCTGTTTAAAAATAAACCAAGGGGCGCCATTTTTTACGTATACAACCCTGTGGTAACTCTGACTACAAGCTCACTTGTTCATAAAATTTCAAAATTTGTACCTGTACGACGGATAGATTTGAGGTTAGGGAATCACCATTGTCCCAAATGTATATCTCTTCTGAATCATCTGAACTAAATAGCATTTGAGGGTAAATTTAGATAAATGATTTATTTTTTATTTTAGGTTGAGCACAATAATCACATATCTCTTGGAAATTTTTCATCAGATAACATGTACTCATGTGCAAAGCTGACGGAAATTATGAAAACTTTTCAGTTTTCTTTACGAACAGACGCGTTGCACCGCTTTCACTCTGGCTATCAAGCCGCGTTGGAAACCGCGTCAAAAACGCGCCGCACCGCGTCGCGCCGCGTGACGCGTCCACTCTGGCCGCAGCCTTCTTGCGAACTAGATTCCCTCATTAAAGCCCTAACTCAATGTATGCACAAGTTTCCCTCTTTTTATGCCTTTTCTAATTTATGCACCCCCAGCCTAGGGGCAAGACACTGTGCAAACGAGAGTAACTCTGAGAAATTCTGAGTAACTCTTTTCACCAATGATCGACGAAATTTATTGAAAAACACCCCTAAAACTGCAAGAATAGCGAGATATCGGGCAATATTGTTTTGATTTTGCGATGAATCACCGGGAGTAATCCGGAGAAATTCGGAGCAACTCTGTGAAGGAAAATGTACTCTCCAGCACAGTGTCTTGTCCCAAGCCCCCAACCATGTGCATAAAAAGAGATTCCAGTGTAGCCATGTTAATGTAAAGCACAGGCAAACAGAAGTATCACTTGGAACATATTAAGATTGAAATCACCGTCATGGAAACCTAATCAACCCGCTATGTTTCACAACCCGCTAAGTAGGCGTGTAAGTTATAAGTAAACGTCAAACAGGAGCAAAAACGATGCAAGCGAACTAACAATAGGCTCCTAAAGTCCCATCGGGATTCTTGTTTTAAACCACAATATATGGTTCAAGATTACATATTTACTCATTTTTTTGACGTTTTTATTAACCGTAGTTGAAAATATATAATTTTTAGTTTTTTGGCCTTTTGTCTCGTCCCTAGCTTATAACACATACTTTGAGTGATTTTTTTTCACCGTCTATGTCAGATAGGAACATTTTTGAAATCCCAGTGCGAAAAATGTCGAGCTCAGTCACACAAGGTTGACCTCAAATGTCAAAGTAGAACTATTTACCGTTTTACTTATTTCGAATTTTCTCATTATTCCTTTGTTTTTCAAGTTCGAGTAAAGTACAATTCCGATCAGAATACCATGCTTGATCGTATTATTCAATATAAGCGAGATTTCGTCTTTAATTTTAGGACCCTATTAAAATGAAAAAAGGAGTGATTAGAACTGAGTACAATGAGACGTCTGTTTGTTTGTGGTTATCCTTTGACTACAGATGGTAGCCGAAATACGCGTATCTGTCAAAGGATAAGCATCAGAGGGTGGAATGGATCACTAAAATAACTAAAACGGCCGATATGAAATGAACAGATAGCGCCAGCGCCACCGTAGCCTTGTGGGTTTGACATAACTCGATTGTTGTCACAATGCGATGTCAATTATTCACAGGTCCGGGTGAACGTATTGAGTTGTCCAAAAAAAAGTCTCACGAAACCTACTGCAAGCCTATCCATATACGTGAGAACAAAAGATGTTTACAAAGTTTTTACAGATAGAATAACACAGGAAATCTGAACACAAACCACTACCACACAGGAATTTGGATTGGTCAATATGTTTGTCTGTATTTGTCGATAAAAATATGTAAACAAATCGATCAGCTGATCGCGATGTCACGTTCGCCAGAAAATTTGTTCGCAGCTTTTGTAACGTGACGTCACCTTCGGCAACTTCGTGCGATTTCGGCTCGCCGAAGTTGACATGACACGACTACTACTTCAAAATTATCATATCACAAACACCACTTTGCCCGATGGGCCTAACCTGGTGAAATTTAGAACATTGGTCACAATGGTAATGTCCATACATGGTGGCGCCTTTGTTTACATGCGGTGAACGAAAGAAAAGTTTGCTTCATTGATCCATTGAAGGTACAATAACTCATTACACTCAATCGAATGAAAACTGATTTATGTGTAAGTGGAGTAATGGTGGTTGATTATTGTCTTCATTCAGGACAGCCTTGTTTGTAACTTAGGGCCGATTTCTTCACCTCGGCTTAACCGGTAAGCCAGGCTTACCCATACAGTTAAACCCGGTTTAACGCTTAAGCCAGGGTGAAGAAATCGGCCCTTAGTATAGTCTATTCGTCATCTTCTTGACATAAGGACCCAACTGGGACGAAGCCAAGACAAAGCCTGCTCGTCAGATAAGTAGGCTATGTGCGAATCCACAAGTTTTCACTGAGAACTACCTTTGCCAATGATCACCACCATCATTACTCTCGAAGCTTCGACGATGCAAATCTCCAGTTCCAGTGGACTAATCTAACTGAAAGCACAGACAAACAGACGTATAACTTGGAACAAATTGCGATAAAAACCATCGTCACGAAAACATAATCGCCCAATGCTAACCAGGCTGTGTCACGCAAACCAGAGAAAATAGGTAGAGAAGCGAAGAGTGAACAGCCACCTCAACGGCAACACTTTTTCTGTTTTGATTTCATCACTCGGATGCTGGCAACTGCAGTAAAGCTGATTAATCCACCCATCGGAGGTACATAGTGCCTATCTCGCATACCGCATTTGAAAACTATTTATACTGTTGTTTTATTAACTAGACATTATCAAACTGATGTTCCAAAATGGAACAATTTTCATTAATTCAAGGAATCAATGTTGTTTGCACTGTCATCCATGATATTTGGAAA
>NC_085136.1:337976654-338001654 GCF_035046485.1 Aedes albopictus | reverse complement strand
ACTAATCCGCAGAGTTTTCTTCTCAGCATCCCGATCAATCCGCATTCCTAAGAAATTCCTCACCTCTCCGACGTCCGTCATCTCAAACTCGGTGGCGAGACATTTCTTGATTGTCCCGACAAGCTTCTCAGAACCGCTGGCGATGAGTACGTCATCCACGTAAATGACCAAAATGACTTGTGTATCTCCTGAACCACGGCGATACAAGCACAAATCATTGCGGCTTCTCACGAATCCCAGACGAACGACGAAATTGTGGAACCTTTCATTCCATGACCTTGCCGCCTGTTTTAGGCCATAGAGAGACCTCTTCAAACGGCATACGAGTCCGTCTCGCTGTTCGAAACCTTCAGGCTGAAGCATATATATTTCTTCTGTTAACTCACCGTTAAGAAAAGCGCATTTCACGTTCATTTGGTGGACGCTCCAACCTCGTTGATTGGCCAGTGCCAGCGCCGTTCGTAGCGTGTCCATCCGTGCCACGGGAGAATACGTGTCGGAGTAGTCAAATCCTTGCTTCTGGGTGAAGCCTCTGGCGACCATTCTGGCCTTGTACCGCGGTGCTTCATTGTCCTCGGAATGCTTCAACTTAAAAATCCACTTACACGTAACAGCATTTCGACCTTCGGGCAGCTTTACTAAGGTCCATGTCTCATTGCTCGCCAACGAATCCATTTCCTCCTGCATCGCTTGCTTCCACAAAGGCCAGTCTTCCCGTTGCCGACACTCCGAAACTGTAGTAGGCAAATCTTCCACGTACGTCGTCGCATTCAGCGCGAAGCCGGCGTAATCAACTTCATAGTCTCTATGCCACGACGGAGCAGTACGGTTTCTTGCCGGACGCGCACTGGGTTCGGCATCACCTCCCGGAACTGGTTCTTCCACAAAGCTTCTAAATTGTTCATCTTCGCTTCTTACTTCGTTTCCACATTCATCGGGATCGGAATCCCGGTCAGAATGCCCTGAATCGTCACTGTCCACATCACTTCGCTCTTCTTCTGTGTCATTTCCAAGTCCACCGACACGAATCATCGTAACACTATCTGGTTTCTTCGCATTCTCTTCTATGAATGCCTGCTGCTCCAGGAAATCCACATCTCGAGCGACCACGATCGATTTTTCCTTCGGGTTCCACACCAGGTATCCTTTCGCTGCATACCCGACAAAAACACCCTTCCATGCCTTTGGGTCAAGCTTCCTACGGCGCTCTTGCGGGACATGCACATAGACAGGACAGCCGAAACTTCGAAGTCTGGAAACATTCGGCCGCTTTCCTTCCCAAAGCTCTGATGGTGTCTTATTCGGGTCGATGGCACTTGTCGGTGATCTGTTTATAACGAACGCTGCAGTCTGGACTGCCTGGACCCAGAAGGATTTGTCCAGTTTAGATCCTTCAAGCATCGCACGAGCCCTCTCGATGACGGTGCGATTCATTCGCTCGCTCGTACCGTTGAGTTCCGGCGTATACGGAACTGTCCACTGGATTTCGATCCCCTTCTTACGGCAAAATGACAGAAACGCCTTGTTCTTGTATTCGCCGCCGTTGTCACAAACGAACCGAGAGATACGCGTCCCGAATTTGGCTGTGACTAACGCTTCGTAGTACACAAACCAATCGAACACTTCGTCCTTCCTCTTCATGGGAAACACCATGAGGAAATGACTCCAATCGTCTATGAATGTGACGAAGTATCGTTCGCCGTTCCGCCCGATCGGCGTCACCGGTCCACATACGTCCGAGTGGACAACTTCCAGCACTCGCGAGGATCGTTTGCCTGTGCGCGCGGGGAAAGGCTTTCGTGTTTGTTTTCCGGTAATACACGGCTCGCACATCACTACAGTACTGTCCGAACCATTCGTAACCTTCTGCATACCGTCGACCATCTCTCTACTAATCAACTGTTCGAGCTGCTTCATGTTCAAGTGGCCGAACCGGCGGTGCCACAACTCCAGGCCCTTCGTGACACGACCGCAAGCCAACACTGACGCACTTTCACAGTCTTCGATCTTATAAAGATCCAGTTCGTAGAGTTTTCCGCGACGCGTACCGGTTGCAACGATTTCGGATCCGTCGTAGATACTCACTCGTCCATTACCGAACACAACGCGCATCCCTTTCTTCTCCACATTCACGACAGAGAAAAGATTGAACCGCAACGATGGAACATATAATACGTTCGTCACTGTACAGGGGATGCGCTTACCATTCACGACGGATTGCAGTCTCACCGTCCCCGAGTGGTGCGCCACGATCGACTGTCCATTCTTTGCCACCGCGATTTCGACCGGCTTCGGTAGCGGTACGAGCTCTTCAAACAACTCCTTATCTTTGGCCATATGGTCCGAGCACCCAGAATCTACGAACCATTGCACCGAACGCCGATCCGAAGGATTATCACTCTCCGTCGTGGAAACAAACACAACTTCCTCTTCTCGGTCTGCCAAATTCGCTTTAGAATGCTTTCCCACGTTCGCACTTTTCTTCTTGTTCTTCGGGCATTCTGACACTTTGTGTCCTTCTTCTTGGCATCCAAAGCACCGAAGCTGCCGCTTCTTCTTCTTCTCGCCTTTCTTCTTCGCACCCGAGAACGCCGCCACCTCCAGTTTCGATGAGTAGTAATCCGCACCTGCACCACCCCGCTGCTTTATTTCCTCGTCCAAAAGACGGCATTTGACGAACTCTAGAGTCAGGTTTTCTTCGGGCATCGTCTCTAGAGCCGTCACGACGGTCGAGTAGGCCGGCCCGAGGGTGAGCAGCAGGTGGCAAATGACGTCTAGCTCCTCGATAACAGCGCCCGTTCCTCGGTACTCCCTCACTAGGCGATCGAACCGAAGGAAGTGCTCCTGCAGGCTCCCGGATTCCAGTCGCAACGATAGCATCTGCCGTTTTAAGTGCATGCGACTGGCGATGCTCTTCCGCTCGAAGACGCGGACTAGCGCATCCCAGATCTCCTTTGGTGTCGATTTCTCCTGCACGTATTCCAACTGGGAATCGTGTATGCGAGACACCAGTATCGACTTGCACCGTTTGTCCTTCTTCGCGCGTTTCGTCCGTTTCGCCTGCTTGGCCGTCTTTACGTCGTTGCTGTCGCCCGCTGCGTCGTGCAACTCCGGCAAATCAGCAGCCTCCGCCTCCACACACTCGATGAGTTCGTGCTCCTCCAGCAATACGCGCATGCGATACTTCCATGCCGTAAAGTTTGTTCCGTCGAACAACGGAAGCAGGAACCGTTCGTGCTTCTCTTCTTCCGTCATAATTCCACTTGCCACTCGCGGTAAACGTTACTGGGCACCGTAACCTGAAATTATCCGGCGGAAGGGATTCGCGGATCGAAATAAAAACTCGGAAAAATAATCGGACGAATTCAAAACGCGTGTTTTATTATTAACAAAGTTTGTTCCTATAACAATGGGTAGCGTGAAGCGCAAAGCAAAACAAAAATGTATTGGCAGCAGGGGCGCCGATGTCAAGTGGGGGTTACAAGTAGGGTTTGCACACTTAACAACATCCAGCCGAATCCCATGCGAGAACGGCGACGGTAGTTCGGTGGCTGGGAGAAATAGCAGCGGAGCTCGGGTGGAAAGCGAACAGCGTCATTCTGGTTACGATTGTAGTAGCGACAAGATGTGATTTCTGATATCATCTTTCGTGACGACAACACCCACTCGATTTGGCAAAGAAAAAATCAAAGCAGACCCTCCCCACCTATCTCCGTAACCACTCACTCGCTGCTACTGTCTGTGACGAGCTTAGGAAAAAAATTTCATGAATAAAAAAATGGCTTTAAAAAATGTTACGATTTTGTCATTCCAAAATACTATCAGGAGCGGTAAAAATCGGGTCTTTACTGTAATTTTCTCGCCACGAACGTTTGCCGAAAACCAGTTCATTTGAATAGCTTCCATAAGCTATCGATAGGTAGATAGCTACGCCCAAAATTCTAAAGTATTAAAAATATAATATTGAACAGCAAGAAATGAACTCACCGGATAATCCTATTCAGCTGGTTTCCTGTGTTTGCCTTCGGTTGCAGCATCCATTGAGTTCATTATCAGATCTTCTGTGTACACTTTTTCGCCGACTAACCTACTTCCGGCAAGCGAACTACCGGATCTTCTGCGCAAACTGTTTACTTTTTCGCCAACTAAGCCACTCCCGGCAAGCGATCTTTCGAATCTTCCACGCAAATTAAATATTTTAAAACCTCTTGAAACGCTCTACATTCAACACACCGCCATCAAGCGCATGCTTGATTACTCCGACACGCCTGTCGGAGTACACGGTTGCATGCAAATCGCGCGCGTGCAGCGTCTCTCACGACGATGCACTTGCCGTCCAACGTATCTAAATACCCAAGGTAAGAGATTCCCGCAAATGTCAAAAATGAGACTCACCAACACATCTGCGTTAGTTATGAAAAGTTGGTGTTTTTACACTAAAATGTCATTATTTCAGCAAAGTTTGTAAAGTTTTAGTAGTTTGGATGTTTCTAAATGCTGAAAAAATATGTTTAGAACCAATTAAAAAAAAATTGTTACCGATTTTCAAATGGCGATATTTCCTGTTTTATTGCATGGAAGTCACTTTTAATCCAGTAAGATGCAATTAAATAATTGCTTCTATGACGAGAGTGCTTAATTTCTTAAGAAAGTTCGCTAAATAGTGATGCGCCCATACAAATCAGCGCAAACTTCATAACTATTTTTTGCTTTTTTCCTTTTCTCACTAATCCGTGAATATTAGCGGGAATCTCTTACCTTGGTATTTAGATACTTTGCTTGCCGTCGTCCGTCAGTTTGCTGCTGTCAAACAAAATTGTGAGTGCATCTGGTTTTGTGTTCGCTGTAGGACAAGTGATATTTTGCAGGAAATCAGCTTCAAATACTGTTCAAAACTTGAAAATACGGACATTGGCGTCTTCAGGAAGATCGAAATATTCGAGAATCGACCAACAGATTCATGTAAGTACGTTTTAGGACGCTTAACAAACCAACTACAGGAACTACACCCTCTGGTTGAGGAATTCCGTGAGTGCCGGTGGAATGGACATGCACTGCATGAAAACACACATTTGAATTTGAATGATCTTTAAATTAAATATATCTGGAGCTCGATTTGAATAGGTCGTATGTGCTTTTGTCGATATAAAATTCGATCAGTTTATTTTAGTCATTGTAGCAATATGGCAGATATTTTGCAAACTGTTAATGATGGAACAGAAAGCCTGTTTTGTGAGGATTCTGCTGTATGTATGAACTTTGCTCAATTTCAACGGTTTTCGCTATAATAAGCGAATCTAACTGATCGATTTTTTAATCGACAAAAGCACATACGACCTATTCAAATCGAGCTCCAGATATATCAATCCAATCGAAACCCGGAATTTGGCGAGATGGATCAACCAATGGTCTTAGCAGGTCTTAGCTTCTAATGTCAAGCATCTCAGGTGAAGTATAATGCGCATCATAACTCATCTGATGCGCAATACATCGCACTATAGGGCACTGCATTGTTTTGATTTTGTATGGGATTTTGAAGTTTCTTGGCCTTCAAAAATTTCTGTAAGAGTGAAAGAGAAGGAGAAAATTTCATGCAGTGCCCTATGCTCCACTGCACGAATTTATGCTGGCCTGCTTACCCTCACAAAAAATTCGACGTTTGAGCGGTGCAAGAAGCGGTGCCGATATTGTCGGCGAAGCACTAAGTTAGAATTCGGTGGTTGGACTTCCGAACCGAACTTTTCTTCCGAAGTAACCAAGTGTCAAACTACTTGTCACTACTGTCACTGTCATCTGTGCTCTTAGCAAATAAAAAAAGGCAAAACATTGGTTTTCCAAAGCGCCGATTGTGATTTCTCAGTAATTAGGGCCTGAGTTTGTGAATTTTTATGTGATTCTTATTTCGTAACGTATGAAAATTGATAACCACCTACAGCAGCATCATTGAATGCTCCGTAATCATCATCCAGCGTGCGGTGTGTGACAACGGTAGGCGAATCCAACACGGTTTGTATGGCCACTACCTTCCAAGGATTTTCAAACACAATCTGGCTATACGAGAAATCCCTAAGGCGCTGTCCATAAACTACGTAGACTTTTTTTCGGCCATCTCAGACCTCTCCCTCCCCCCTCGTAGACTTTCGTTCATACAAAATTTTCGAAATTTGTATGGAGCGTAGACTTTGGCCAGACCCCCCCGTCCCCCCTAAGAGTCTACGTAGTTTATGGACAGGCCCTAACGAGAATTGACTATCGCTTCAGCTAATATCTGAAAGATGGGCAAAGGAAATAAACGTACAGGCTGTTTCCGCGAAGCACTGCTCAATTTGGTAAAACCGGTAGAACATCAAAATCTTCAACAATCTCGGAAAAAGTCGATGGAGTGGGTGCTGAACAACGTAAATAAACCCTAGTTGCACCAGTGTTTTAAGGTTGTCTGATCAGAGAGACACATGAATTACATAACTAGACTTTTTTTCTGATAACTGTGCAAAATCGCGTCGAAAATGTAGTGAAATGTTTTATAACGTTACTACTTTTACAAAAATGATTATTCAATATACTCTAAAGGTTATTTGAAGCTTTTATTTATAGTTACAAAACATGATTTATTCCAAACTTTTTCGTCATGACCACCCGGTAGTGACATACTATGAACTTCGGAAGAAGGGAGACGTGCCGTTCACCGAAGCTGATTTTCTAATTTTTTTTCCGAACAGACAATACTTCTCAAACGTCAAAGTTCGTGTGAGAGTAAGCAGGCCAATATAAATTCGTGCAGTGGAACATACTACTCCCAACACTCGCTTTTTACACGGGTTCTAGGGTATTGTGCCATTTGGGCACGTGTACGCATGTTGGGCACTTGCCGCTATAACCGAGGCTATAACTAAGTTAATTGTATACTTAATATAGCGCATTTAGTTCACCACTGGACTATCGCACTAGTTTTCACGAGTGCGAAAACGCTAATAAAAGTGCGCGATTGCATCAAATCAACTCGGTGTCTTCAGAGCACTTGTTCTCCATAGATTGAAGAAATAGTGCGCCGAAGACATTAACCTGATTTGATACAATCGCGCACTTTTATTTACGTTTTCGCACTTATAATGTCGCAGTTCGCAGTCCAGTAGTGAACTAAATGCGGTATAACTTAATTTTTTTTCACACGCTGATATACGTACAGTAACCCTATACAAAAATTGAAATCAATTCAAGTGGTGATGATGCACAAGATTGCGGTTATGAGGATGGTTTGTTAAATATTTTAGTGAGAAAACATCCAACATGGCGGAGTGAAGAAGATGAAGATCCGTTCTGCAAACGTCTAACTTCTGCGCACTATGAAGAGAATTCACACAATCATGGAACAAACAAAAACAGTTAAACAAAATGAAAATTGAATCGTAATAAGGGGTCGTACACAAATTACGTCACGCTATCAGAGCGTGACCACCCATACAAAAAGTGTGATATAGGGGGGGGGGGGTTGAAAAATTACAATTTTTGCGTGACATAATTTGTGTATCACCCTTAAGTGTAATCAGTTTTGTAACTTTTAATTCCGCTCAGTGGATAACTGACACTGAGGAAGATTACAAGTGGTAGTCGGATGAGCTGAGCAAAAAAGGGCGAAATGAAAAGGTATAAAACTGATTACACTCATTCGAAGAGCAGTCGCTTCTTCGACGACCTTCAGCGTCGCCACGCTGATGCTGTGTACCACAAGCGTGCATTTTTTCATGCTGCGTGGCGAAGTTCAGCATATTGCCGAGTAGGCGATGTGTACGGGAAGTGCAGAAAAAAGGAAGAAATCGTCCACTGCGAGCCAGCAGACAAAAAAACACCGATGTAACTTTCCCAGCAGCACTACCGTCGTGCGTAAATCAAGCTTTAATGGTGCAAATTTAACGGATGGCGTATTGGAATGTGCATCAAAACCCGGAGGTACAGAGCATAACTGACTAGGTGAAAATACTTTCGACACGGTTGACAGGGAGCTATCTTAACCCGGGAGCGGTCGCGTCGTGTACTGAGTACACGCACCATGACACAGTGTGAGCGCGGCGTCGCTGAAAGAAGTCAAAGACGTGACTGCTTGAGGGTTAACGACGGATACGATCCGTTGGGTCAGGTGGTCGCTTTTGCGGTAGATTTGAAGTTCAGCCTGACTTTGAATAGTTTTTCGATGATCAGCATCGAGAGCAAGCAAAAACACTTGGTGTTCAAACTACAATCTTTGGTAGCTCGATAAAGCGTATGTTAGTAGCACAGAGAAACAGACGTAACACTTAGAACAAATTTCATTAAAAATCATCGTCACAAAAACGTAATCGCCCAATGCTAAATGTACTGTGTTTGGCCGGGCCACCACTAGATGGCGGTAGTGAGCAAACGTCAAACAGGGGCAAAAACGATACCAGCGCCGTGAGTGGTCAATCGACCTACTAGTAATTTGAATCAACCGTTTAATATGTGATCGATGGGAAGCGATGAGAGTTTGGCGTCTGTTTCTTTATGTGTAGTAGTTACTACGAGCAGGCTTGCAAAGCGTCAATATCAACACGAGTCGTCGCGTGATTTTTACAGAAGTGTCTTTCTCAATGTCATCGAATCGGGAGACGATGACCATAAGAGTCTCACAATATTCGCTCATTTTTCAGTCATGACGAAGTGTGGCATGGTTGTAAACAAGGCAACTATGAGCCATTATACGAAGTGACAACAATGTTGATGATGATATTGCTTTACACGGGTTATTGGACGCTACCTCCTGTCAAAATTCATTCATAAAATCGGCTCGTAAAATAGACTATTGTGGATTTACCGGCTACTTGTATTCCACCAGTTACTTAAGTAGCCGTTACAAAGTAGCCGTTTTTATATTAAAATCAACCTAATTGTCAAAAGATGAATGTCATTGAGTAGCAAGTGGCAACGAGGAATAGCGCATTCAATAAAAATGTTTAAGCTCATTTTCAAGTTACTCTTTTTATTAAATGGCCATACTGAAACGACCGGTACAATACAAGTAGCCGGTAAACCCACAATATAATATTTTTTAATCATAGGCACCGCATCCTGAAGTTTTTGTTCTATATTTTTTCTCAAATAGCATTTTTGATTCATTAAATATCTTGCGGATGGTTTTGTTCAGTGTAATTACATTGTTCACTCACGCGGCGTCGAGCAGTAACTCAACATGCTAAAAATAACAAAACGAAGTATTTACACAAAAATATCACAGAATTCTGCAATATTAGCGCTATTTGTTTTTACACAAAAACTTTTTGATTAAAAAGTTAAGGAATTCCAACATGTTCCATGAGCTGGATAATGTTTGAGGCATTTTTAGTTTCAAACCAACACCACTTGATTGTATCAAAATGTTTTACCGTGGTCACTTTTCGAGCAGTAGATTGCGGAGGATTCGAGCACCCTCGCATCACTCACCCAAAGTATTGTCAAAGTTTTGACAGCTCCGAAGGAAAATTTTCAGATTTGGACACAGTTTTTGCAAAATATTGCGTACAAAAGTGCCCCAAAATGGAGTGAATTTACGTTTAAAGTGTGCAGCAGCAGCCAGTGCAACAGCAGACATTGGATTTTGGTTGACCTGTGGCCGCGCCAGCTCACCCGGACGAATTCCAGTTTCGGCCCTTCCATCTAGAGGCATAAATTTGTTCGTCCGATACCAGCAGCAAGCAGCAGCGAAAGAGTCGTCATTGGAAGGAGTGCGCTGCGGACGGGAAAACGCAAGAGGCACTAACAGCACCAACAACAAACGAAACATACAAACTGCAACAGCACCACTTTCCTCCGACGTCGACCGACGACCTCTCCGTTGGATTGTGTGGACTAGCTGGAACTGGAGGAGCTCTGTAGAGTGAACTGTCTACTAAGTGAAGGTGAGATGAATAATATTGGATAGTCCCTGGTGAAATGCGTAAAATAGTTCGTCCCGTCGCGACCGACATAGGAAACAAACTGGAAGTAATGCCTAATTTACAATGCACATAATACAATTACTTCTCGCGCTTGACTGTTTGCTAATCCGCGTTCGCCTACTTCGCAGTAAACAGTTCGAGGCATGATAAAGTGCATTGCGGTCGCGGCTTGCTTTGTGTTCGCACGATAATCGGTATCAAATATTTAGATTCCGCGACGAAGAATCGCTTTCCGTTCGTTTCTCCCTTCGTCAGCAACAAATAGAAGTGTATAGTCTGCCACGGCCTACTAATTCTCGCAACGACTGTCTCAGTTACCATCACACTCCGACCCCGACCGAACGAACAGCCTTGTTGTGTTTTCGGTGGTCGCTTCAATGTGACTTCTTGAGCCGGTTTGCGCCGTGCCGCGTGTTTGTGTTGGTGTGCGCCTCGCGAGCGGATAGCTTGTTGATGTTGTTGCGCGAAGGTTGATTATTTCAGAGTAGTATCATAGTACATTCAATTTTGCACTCGCGCGCGCGCCTGTTCGTTTCCAGGGCATAGTAGGCTATACATATGCGCATGTAAATGCAAACTGCCCCGCATACAGTAGGCTAGACATCGCGACTTCCCAGTGTGGTGGTGCTTGTTGCGTTGTCAGTCGAACAGAGTTTGTTGCTGTTCTCGATTCTTGTTCCGCTAGTACTTATGGCACGAGGGAGAGGCATTTCCAGCATCAGTCTGTAGTAGAAGCGTTTTTAAGTAGCTATTTTCGTGCATCGACCCGTGCACGATTGATGTTGAGCTTCTGCTACTTCGGAGATGCCGCCAGGTCGTTCATTTACGAAGCAAACGAGATGGATTGCTGGTGCGTGAAATGATGTAGGCGCGGTTGAATTATTAGTATTAGTAATGTTAAATTCATGCTTAAACTAACTTGCACATCAGGGTATTTTTCATGAAATAATACAGAATTATGATCCCATAAGATTTCCAGTATAACTATATCCAGTAAGATCTTCTGATATGCAGTATAAAAGTTCATTGTAACTGACGTTTTGAGTCAAATAACCTTTTTATTCGCCGCTTCTGCTGCGATTGTGTTCCAAACTAATGACATCGCACTCGTACAAACGAATTCCCAGCTTTTTCACCACTGTGGCTCGTACCCAAAAGGCATCTTTGGGTCACGGTAATCTCTAGTTATAGCTGTAGTCCGCCCACCACAGTCGAGCCCCTCCCGCCAGCGACCTGCAGCCGTCCCGGTCCTGTGTATGGTGTCGGTGAAGAGGTCTTCCGAAACTCTTGTGCAGGCAAGTACAACTTCCCTTTGAGCAACTCATGCACTGAAATACATGTTGTTTCCAGTTGTCCAACTGATGGTCCAACCATCACATCGACTCCGTCGTCATCTAGAGCTCCCTCGCCCAGCAGTTATCAAGAGACCACCGTTTACTATCAGAACGTTGGCGGTATGAATAGTAGTGTCGCGGATTTCCGTGTTGCTATCTCCGGTGGGTGCTACGACATCATCGTTCTCACCGAGACTTGGTTGGATGCACGAACGCTTTCCCACCAAATTTTTGGTGAAGATTACGAGGTTTTCCGGTGTGATAGGAGCATTGAGAACAGCAAAAAACTAACAGGCGGGGGTGTCTTAGTAGCTGTTAATTGTGGGCTCAAAGCGAGAAGAGTTGATAATCCCTCTTGGATTGGTTTAGAGCAAGTGTGGGCATCGATCAAGCTGGGTGATCGCACCTTGTTTCTCTGTGCGCTGTATATTCCACCTGATGGCAAACGTGAAGTATCACTTAGGGAAACACTTTGCCAGTCATTGTTCTCTATTCTGGAAATCGCTAGACCCAGGGATGAAGTTGTGATGGGTGATTTTAATCTCTCTGAAATCACGTGGAGCAGAACATGCAATGGCTTTCTCTATCCTGACGTGGACCGTTCCGTCATTCACTCTTCCGCGTCTTGCCTTTTGGATAACTACTACAGTGCTGCAGCTACCTCTCAAATCAAACGTCGTACGATCCGGGTCCCGATGGTATTCCGTCGGCGTTTGTTACGATGCAAATCAACAACCTTCTGTCACCATTGCTTCACGTTTTCCGACTCTCCGCAACCACTGGCCTATTTCGCCTATTTCCGACGTTCTGGAAGTTTGCACACATGTTTCCAGTCCACAAAAAGGGGAGCAGACAAGAGGTTGGCAATTATCGCGGCATTACTTCGTTCTGTGCCATCGCCAAACTGTTTGAAATCGTCATCATGGACCCGCTATTCGCTCACTGCAAACCGTACATTACCTCCGACCAACATGGATTCATGCCGGGTCGCTCTACGGCCACCAATCTGCGGTGCCTCACCTCCCACATCATCGAGAGCATGTCGAAGCGCGTTCAAACAGACGCTATTTACACCGACCTGACTGCAGCATTTTACAAATTGCACCATCGTATTGCTGTAGCTAAACTAGATCGGCTGGGAATCCATGGCCCCCTGCTGTAATGGTTTCAATCTTACCTCACTGGCCGGCGCCTGTCCGTCGTTATAGGTGATTGTCAGTCCTCTTCATTTGCCGCAACATCTGGTATCCCACAAGGCAGCCACTTAGGACAGCTGATCTTTTTGATCTATTTCAACGATGTAAACTTGGTGATCGAAGGACCGCGATTATCCTTTGCGGATGATCTTAAACTATACCTTCGTGTTCGCTCAATTGAAGACTGCTACTTCCTTCAACGTCAGGTGGATGCATTTGCTGAATGGTGTACCTTAAATCGAATGGAAGTCAACCCATCTAAGTGCCCGGCGATCTCGTTCTCGAACAAAAAACGGCCTATACTGTTCAATTATAATTTGTCAGGTACCCAAATTGAACGTGTTAGTCATATCAAAGACCTTGGTGTAGTCTTGGATGAACAGCTCTCCTTTAAACAGCATATCAGCTATATCGTCGGGAAAGCTTCGAGTGTACTGGGATTCATATTCAGAACTGCTAAAGAGTTCACGGACGCCTATTGCCTTAAATTCTTGTACTGTGCCCTATCTCGATCCATACTAGAGTACTAATCGGTTGTTTGGAACCCGTTCTACAATAATGGGGTCGGAAGGATCGAGTCTGTTCAACGACGGTTTTTGAGGTACGCTCTTCGACGTTTGCCTTGGAACAATCCATATCGTTTACCAAGTTATGAAAGTCGCTGTTAGCTAATCCACTTGGAACCCCTGTCGACCCGTAGAGATACTGTCAGGGCTTTACTGATATCAGATATTCTGCAGGGACGCAACGAATGTCCCACTTTCCTGGGTCAAAGAGACATCAAGGTCCAACCTCGTGTTCTTCGCAACAACTACATGCTGCGGCTGCCTTTGAACCGGGCGAACTACAGCATTTTCGGGAGTGTCAATGGGCTGCAGCGTAATTTCAACAGAGTTTTTTCACCGTTTGATTTTAACGTGTCTCGTCAAATACTTCGTCGGATATTCAGTTTGTTTTTTTTTCAAGTTCTACTTAGTGTTTATTCCGTATGCTGCTTTTTGTTTTTGTTATGTATATTTTTGATTATAATTTGTATTGTATTAATTGACTATCCATTGTTAGTATGTAAGTTTTATATGTGACTGTAAATTTTGTACTTGAAACACAGAGAACAGACGAACATGCTCGAACAAAATTGCTTGAAAATCTTGTGTAAAGAAAAAAAAAACAAGGTCAGTAGCGACATCGACGGTGACTTTCCCACACAAAAACTTGTTTCGACACCATGATGGCGCTTTCTAAAGAAATATTTCACTAGCGCACCTTTAAATTTTCCTACCCAGATTCTGAGTTGTATTTGCTTAAATAACAAGAGGTTTATCACAGACAAACAGACGTAACACTTGCGAAATTTCCATCGACCATGCTTTTAACGATCATTTTAAATTTTCATAGTTGTGGCTTTCACAACCAGAGGCACGCGCATCGTTTTTCTATGCGTTTGACGTTTCACACTAGCGCCTTCTGTTGACGATATTACATAACACAGTGATTCGCGCAACTTTTCCACCAGGTGATGATAGTGTGAACTGGGCGATGGATTTCCATGAAAATCGTTCAAGGTGTTACGTCTGTTTGTCTGTGGGTTTATGATTATTTCACTAATCCAGCAACAAAATTTGAGCAACCCATTGATAATTAGTTTCATCATTTTCAATAAGAAACAAGTTGCACAAGAATTCAATTTTTGTTTTTCAAGTAAAACCACCACATTCTCTCGGTGCAACTATACCAGGGTGCACACTTGGTGACACTAGCGCCAAAAGGTAAAACAACGCCAAATGGAGAAAACAACAACACTTTTACCCAAAGTTTTGCTCAATCAGCATCAAATTAGGCAAGGAATCATAATACCCACGCTTTTTGCACCATTTCATTGCAGAAACGGAGAATTGACCTTCTCACCATACTAAAATTCAGCTCATTACTACAAATCTAGTACTACACCGAACGTGCCCCCTAGTCCCTTAAAAAGGGAAACGATGGGAAGTGGGTAGAGTGAAACGTCTGTTTGTCTGTGGTTGTTGTTTTGTTACCGAGAAGAGTTCAAGTGTCTTCCGAAATAACCAGTAGTGTGGACAGATTCTTCGTAGTTAAAGCCTACGGGATTCATTTATTTATTCTTCCAAACATTCTTCGATTATTTCTTGAATGATTCCCCCAGAAGTTTATCCAAGGAACAATCTTTTGCACCCAGGGATTGGCGGCATGCACCGTGCGGTGCGAAAAAAGCGTGTGTTTCACACAATCGCAAGTGCTCGTCTCCCGTTTTGCCGAGAGACAAGAGACGTATGAGTGAGAGCTTTCGTAATTGTGCGAGAGACAATCGCAGCACTAGCTCCACGGCGCAGGGAGTAATGCGCGGTGCTTGGGACTGTGCTCGTCTCCAACAGAAAAAAAAATCAATTAATAAATTAATTGAAGAGTTTGTGTTTTCGGCAAAGTTGTTAAGCTTGTCAAGGGCTGACAAGTGATGGGTCGTTTGATTCGAAATTTTTCCAATCATGCGTAGTATCATGCCAAGTGCTAAGCACGGAGACAAGCACCGAGAGAGTGCATACGACAGAGCGTGAGAGACAGGAGAGCTCCAGCGCGCCGCAAAGTAAGCGAGCAACACACAACCGATTGCGCGTACTCGTCTCCTTCTAGTTTGTTGTGCTGTCTCGTAGCAGAGTGTGCGGCACGCAAAGAGTTTTGAGTCGCACCCTATCCCTGTTTGCACCAATTATAGTCCTTATTACCCACCACCCCCTCGTAGGATTAGCATTGAGGAAAGAACTTCCTGAATAGTATTCCTGCTCCATTATATCTTATTATGAATTAAACATAGTTCGCTTCAATAACAAACTATTTCATCTTTGTTGTTTCTTTCCCATGTTTCCAGGGATTCAACAGAGAAATCGTAGAACTTCAACAATCACCCGCCTTTCGTCGATCGGCGGAGAACCACTCTCCGACACAGCACATCGTATAGGTCATGTCATGTCAACAGGCGTCCCGAGTCCAGGAAGATCCGTATGCCTTCACGGAGCCGGCGCCCCTTCCGGCGAACACATCCCTCTACAAGCACTCACATGCAGTCAACAACAGTAGTAGCGCGTCCACTGCTAGCATTCCTGCCGTCAGTCCAGCAACACCCGTCATACAGGCGGGGACCAGTCTGCTCACCAGTAGCAGCGGAGCTCACAATGCCATACAGGTTTGTCACAGGTTCAAATTCGAAGATTCCTTCGTGAATTTGCGAATTTTCCTATCATTTTAGCAGCACCGATCCTCGGGGGCAAACCCCAAGGTGACACCCATCAAAGTGACGCTCGTACAACCCTCGGCAGCGGCAGCCCTCAACAAGTCAAGGTTGAATGGTAGCACTAGCGTAACGTCCGCTGCGATCACCACCAGCGCCGGTGGGGCCGTCTTTCGAACGGTATCTGTACCGCAAGCAACTACCATCGTGCAGCGGAATGCGACCGTCGTTAGCTCATCGCTGCCGTCGCCGACCCAACAGGTGATGGCTTCTGCCGTGGCTGGAACCAGCAGCAACACCACCGCTTCTTCGTCACCATCCCCAACTACAGTATTCACCAAACCCTTACAGGTGAGAGACATACTTGGCAAGAAGTGCCACATCAGACTGGATCGATTTCGCTCAAATTTTCATCTTATATGAATCTTCTTTTCAGGTTCAAATATCTCCCCAACAGACGGGAAAATTCTCTCGACGTGTACTTGCCAGCAAATCTCCGAACGTATCGCCAGCAGCGATCCAGACCGTGCGAATAGTCAAAAGCCCAAGTCCCCAGCAACCGATCGGAGGTAGGCCCAGCATAACGCCCGATGCTCGGAGATATCTCAATCATTCCAGCAACAGTCTGCTGGGCCCTCCGCCTGCCACGACCACAGTTGCTCCAGCTCCACCCCCAATCCAGTCTGTGTCGCCCACCAAAATTCGTTTGATCCAACCTCAACCGCAAGGAAAGATATTCCTTCACACCCCGAACAGTAGTAACAGCTTGGCTGCGGCGACTCATATTTCCAACCCTGCTAGCATAGCAGCCCTACGGAACACCTTGGCCCGCCAGAATCCCTCGCTACTGAATAAGATCCCCAACATAACGACTTCGCTCCAACAACAACAACAACCGATCAACAACGCTAACAGTACAGCTCTTCCAACGGTCAGACAGATCTCCGCGACGTCTAGTTCGATCAACATCCGACGGTCGTCACCACCGACAAACCAAACGAGTCTTGAAACCGCCACCACGACAGTTCCACCACCTCCCTTCGCTCCGTCACCTACTTCGACCACACCGGTAACTGTTTCCACATTAACCTCCCCGGCAAACCTTCTAGCGGCATCCAAATCCATTCCCCAGAACCCCAACTTACTGGCAAGTCAACGTTCTCGAACTCCCACGTCAATTCTTAAACCTCCTCAGCCTCCTGCCCCACTGCCACCACAGAACGATGTCCACGATTTCACGATCCCCTCCTTCATCATTCCCAAGAATGAAATTAAAGCAGAACCACAGCCTCCCCCTCCTCCCTCTCCAATTGCTCCACCTCCTTCGATTGTTCCAACAATCCCCAAGCCGCCCGTCGAAAAACCATCCTTTGCAACCCCAAGTCCAACCCCGCCCGCACCCAAAACGCAGGCCAGAGGCCGCCCATCGCTACAAGATCGTACGACATCGGAGGCCAAGTCCTCCCAACATCATCCGCAAGGCCCCACCGGAAAGCGAATGAAGCGATCGTACAGTCGATCGTCGCATCACGAGACCCTCGAAAGGATACTTCCGCAGGGGCACGTCAAAGAGGAGGTGGATGTGGACGACTCCGGCGAAAGCAAAACTCAACCCGCCACGGTTCGCATGTCCAAGTGGAAACCTCCCGGGGCCATTGCCGTTCCGATGAACCGCGAGTGGCACGCCCCGGATTCGTACGTCTTCGATATCTGCGCTCCCGGATCGGCGAACTACAACCAGTTGGGCACGGCACCTTGCGTTCAGGACGTTTGGTTCAACGAAGTCTACGCCAGCTCGGAGATGGACACGGATATGGCGACTGGGATTCTCGGCGGGATCCGAGCGAAAAAGCCTGGCGCCAAAAAGGGTGACGAGCAGAATGGTAAACTGCTACAGTTGAATCTCGACGCTGCTGCGAATGGTGGCACAAGTTCGGAACTAAAGAAACTGAGCCGAGACGATAGGCTGGAGCTGAAACGAGCGCAACTCCGACGCAAAACGGTGCAATACTGGAACGGGCAGAAACTGCGGGGTAACCTACTGTCACGGAAGCGATTCAGGGATGTGGAGAAGTTGCTGAGCAAGATGGACCACCACCGGCAGGTGACGCTGAAGCGAAATGGGTGAGTAGATTCTGTAGAATACGTATGTAGTTTATAGACAGGATATCGGATTTCGGAATCCTCAATTTTGCTAAATCTTTCCTTACCGTCTTTCCAGCGGTGTGGCACAGCCGAAATGCCAGCGACAGGGTTGCGATCAGGTGGCTCTCCTTGCAACGACCCACTGCTATCAGCACATAACGGACAACGCGGAGCAGCGACTGTTCCAGCAGTGTACGGCCAAGTTCTCCGACAATAGTCAGTGCCGGGTGCCGGTGTTTGACATCAGCCACGAGCTGATCCTCTGCCGGGAGCACGCCTGGAAGCACGATAATCATGACAAAATGTCCGCCGAAGTCAAGTTGCTGAAGAAGCCCGGGGCCGCTGGAAATGCCGCTGCGAAGAAGAAACAACCAGTGGTCAAGCAACAGCCAATGGCGACATCCGCTCGGACAGCTGGTTCCGTTCCGGCGACGGATAAGTCCAAGAAGAAGAGCAAGAAAAAGAAGCTAACCCCGCTACAGCAACAGGTGGCACTCCATCAGCAACAATACAAACAACAGTATTCGAAACCGACATTACCTCCGCCAGCTTACGGAACCGTATCTGGAGCTTCCGGGACGGTGCAGCTCGTTCCGAAGTCGAACATGATCCGTCAAACAACGGGAAGCAGTCTGTTGCAACATCACCAGCAGCAGAGGCTACAACAACCCCAGAATAACCCCATGGCACCCGGAGTAGTACAAATTGTCCCACCGCAGTCCACAATCAACCGAAACGTCCACATTCCGTTGAGTCAGCAGTTGCGACAATCCCTCGGAGGTGCTGCCACGGCGTATCAACATCTGCCAACGCCGTTGGCCATTCAGCAGCACCAGCCCCAACAGCACCTGATTGGACGGAACCACGATCTGATGCTGAACAACTTTGGCGCCCAGCAGCCGCAATCGCAACAGTCACAGTCAGTCATAGGATTCGATCAGCAACACCAGCAGCAGCAGCACGTGCAGCAAATGTTGAGCGGGGCCGCCACCCAAGATTTGTTGAACATTTGCGAGAACAGTTCGGCGTACGCCAGCTCCGAGGATACCGGCGTCGGAGGGTTGTCCGAGTCGGAACTGATGGCCGCCCAGGATGTGATAGGTGGGAGAGTATTTTGGCGAGTAAATTGGAACGGATTTTCATGAATGATTTTTATCTTTCCAGAGGAAATACCGTTCGAGATTGGAAATTTGAACAACGTCCTCAGTCAGTTGCCTGCCGATGCATTTAACGAGTTGCTCTTCAGTGGTAAGTATTAGAAAATATTATCAGTAAACGTGACGAGCTATGCTATGTCATTCTACTCGTAGAATGATCACAACTATTGCACATAACAAAGGTCCTGTTCAATGAAGTAGGTTGAACTTGCTTGAAGTTGCTGCATCCTTACTTAGGTATTTTATCGGTTAGACTACGCCACCTTTGGTGCTTGTATCGTCGCCATTAAGGTGTCCATCGTAGTGCTGTCGCCACCTCTCAATCAGCTCACGCTCGTTCGCGAGAAGATTCCCGTGATTGTCTCGGCACATGCCGGCTTGTGGCATAATAAAGTCTCTGCGCGAGCGGTTCAGCTTGTCGATCACGGACACTGGACGGAGAATGGCCGGCTCTTCCCACTGAAGAGGGCCGCAACTGCTGCAGCTCAACGACTTCGAATAACTTTCAAGTGGAAGCCTTGTAAAAGGCTGATTAGCGAAATGGGCTCTCTGCGATGGAGGTGGCTGTGCAGCAGCTTGGCCCCATAATTGACTTTGCGTCCTCGAAGTCCAACATAAATAAAGACCTCAAACAGACCCTGTTACGACTTCAATGAAAGTCAATGAACAAAGCCAGGCAAGACCATGAGAAACTTAAGGAAACTGCAGCAGCGGCAGAACCTGCGAAAGAATGGTTACGAAGTCTACCCAGACGGAGGCCATCGCTTTAGCAGGTAGCCTAAAGGGTGCGGCCTATGGGACTGCAGCGACCTTGAACTACAGTTGAGCGGAAGAGGATGAAGAAAAATCGCTTTATGTGCAAGAGCGTAGGTGCACCAGATCTAGGAGACGTAGAAGGGTAGTTGCCAAGACCGAGAAAGGCGACGCGGTCGTCATCAAGACCAAACAGTCTAAGTACTCGGACGTCTTGAAAGCGATGCGAAGCGACGCCAAGGTCGTGTATCTGGGAGCCCACGTGCGCAGTATTAGAAGTATTAGTACGGGTGAAATGACCCTCGAGCTCAAGCGCAACAAGGATCGCAAGAACGCCGCCTACAGCAGCAGCAATCGTCGACTCCGATTCTCCGTCCTCCGGTATTCCCGCAACCACAGCCTCGTTTCCAGCAATTTTCGCAACCTCCGATTCAACAACAACAACAAAACGCTTTTTCGAATGAGTTCGTCGGACAGTGCTTCCAGTTCTTCCAGCAACTCCAACAGCAACAGCAAACCTTCTTCCAAACGATGATGCGCCTAATCCGGAGCAAATACTGGACTCCCAAGCGAGTAATATTCAGGAGTTCCGGTATGAGCCAAACGCAAATGTCACTTTTGCAGGCTGGTTTGTACTTTGTGCGCTATGAAGATTTGTTTGCTAAGGATGCAGTTCGCTTGGATGATGAAGCAAAAGTGCGTTTACTCCTCCGCAAAATAGGGCCCATGGAACACGAACGTTACACTAGTTACATTCTTCCGAAGCTTCCGAAAGATAACAGCTAACCGTGACAAAGCTGGAAAGCTTGTTTGGCACACCGGAGTCCGTGCTAAGTAGGCGCTATAGGTGTCTGCAGGTGACTAAACAAGCCACCGAGGACTTCAAAACGTACGCATGCAGAGTCAACAAACTGTGTGTTGAGGATCACCGAGGATCAATTCAAGTGCCTTGTGTTCGTGTGTGGCTTGAAAGCGGATCGGAAAGATGCGGAAGTTCGGACAAGGTGAGCAGAATCGAGGAGAGAACCGACATCACCCTCAGAACCAGCGGCTCCTCAGCATCAATCATGACACAGCGATGATTGAAGCAGGGCAGCATTCAGCAGCAGTGCAAGCAGTCAAAGGCAAGCACCACATCGGGAAGCGTGCATCTCGATTCGAAAGGCGTTCTCCAGGGTCGGGATTTTCGTCCGGCTCAAGCAAATCCACCGGTACTGGACCGGGCTCTCCGTGTTGGAACGGCGGTGCGATGCATTATTCCAAGGATTTCCCCTTCAAGAAGCACCAGTGTCGGGAGTGTAAGGAGTTCGGTCACAAGGACGGATACTGCTCCAGTGCAAGAAAAACAAGAAGCCCTCGATCTCCAAACAAGCGATTTCCTTCAAGGAGGACGGAAACCAAAAGTGTCGTGGTGAAGAACGTGAAGAAGAGAAGAAGATTCGTGAGTGCGCTGGTGAACGACCGGCAAATTAGTCTGCAGCTGGATACCGCATCGGACATTAGTATTATCTCCGAAAAGACATGGCGTCGCATCGGCCGACCCACTTCAGCACCAGTGACGATCGAAGCATCCGGTAAGCCACTGAAGTTGGAGTTTGAGTATTCGTGCGAGATTTCCATCGACGGAGTGAAGCGCCAGGCTCAATTGTACGTCGTGAAGCAACAACTCAACCTGCTCGGGTTGGACCTTATCGATCAATTTAATTTTTGGTTGATTCCGTTGGAGTGGTTCTGCAATCAAGTCAGCAGCTCGGCGACAGCGGTCAGCAACCTCAAGCAAGCTTTCCCGACGGTGTTCAACGATGCTCCGGGACTGTGTACCAAGGCAAAGGTGCAGCTTACGCTAAAGGAGAGAGCACAACCCGTGTTCCGACCGAAGAGGCCCGTGGCATACGCAATGTATAAGACCGTCGACGAAGAATTGCCCACCAGTTGGCTGGATGGCCTCATATGCCCAATCTACAAGAGAGGGCACAGACTGGAGTGTGCCAATTACAGAGGGATTACCCTTTTAAATTCGGCGTATAAGATACTGTCGCGTGTCCTGTTCAACAGACTGCGACCTCTTGAGGAGTCCTTCGTCGGCGAATACCAGGCTGGTTTTCGTGAGGGCCGATCAACGACGGATCAAATGTTTACCCTGCGGATGATCCTAGATAAATTTCGGGAATATAACTTGCAGACTCACCATCTGCTCATTGATTTTAAAGCAGCGTACGATTCAGTGAAAAGAAATGAGCTTTGGCAGATAATGTCAGAACATGGTTTTCCGGCGAAACTAATTAGGCTGATACGCGCAACGCTGGATGGATCAAAATCAAGTATTCGGATCGCGGACGAAGTGTCTACGTCGTTTGTGACCTTGGATGGATTGAAGCAGGGGGATGCTCTTTCAAATTTATTGTTCAACATTGCACTCGAAGGAGCGATTAGGAGGTCAGGCGTGCAGAGGAATGGCTCTATCATCACACGGTCGCACATGCTCCTCGGTTTTGCGGACGATATTGATCTCATCGGCATCGATCGTAGGGCAGTGGAGGAAGCTTATGCTCCTCTGAAGAGAGAGACAGCGAGGATAGGCTTGACGATTAACTCTACCAAGACGAAGTACATGATAGCGGGTAGAGACAGAAGCAGGCCTAGTGGTGTTAGTGCTGAGGTAGTGATTGATGGGGAAGTGTTTGAAGTTGTTGAAGAATTTGTTTATCTTGGAACACTTGTGACATGTGACAATGACGTTTCCCGTGAAGTGAAAAGGCGTATTGCAGCTGCGAATAGGGCCTTTTACGGATTGCGTAGCCAGCTTAGGTCCCGTAACTTGCAAACGCAAACAAAATTCGCTCTGTATAAGACGCTGATTCTTCCGGTTGCCCTCTACGGTCACGAAGCGTGGACGTTAAAGGAGGTAGACCGAAAAGCTTTTGGAGTTTTTGAGCGCAAAGTGCTGCGGACAATTCTCGGTGGGAAACAAGAAAATGGAGTGTGGCGCAGACGCATGAATCACGAGTTGTACCAAGTGTACGAAGATGCGAATATTGTGAAACGTATAAAATACGGCAGACTTCAGTGGGCTGGACACGTAGTGCGAATGTCGGAAGAAAGAATAGCGAAAACAATATTCAGCAGAGAACCCGGTAGAGGTAGGCGACTTCGTGGGCGGCCGCGAACTCGCTGGCTGCACGCGGTTGAAGAAGATCTACGATCCCTACACGTTCGGGGAAACTGGAGGAACATCGCCCAAGACCGACGAAGATGGTGCTCTACTATATGCTCGGCATTGGAGTAAAGTTACTTTGTAGCCAACAAGGTATCAAGGTAGGTAAGACCGTCGACGAGGAGTTGCACCGCTTGGAGAGGGCTGGAATCATAACACCACCAGTCGAGCACGCAGAGTGGGCAGCTCTAATCGTTGTCGTGAGGAAAGCTAGCGGAGCAGTGAGGATTTGCGGACTATTCAACTGAGTTGAACGAAGCCCTTCAGCCGCACCAGTATCCTATCCCGCTTCCACAGTACATCTTCGCGAAATTGGCCAACTGCAAGGTGTTTAGCCAAATTGATCTCTTCGACGCTTTTCTTCAAGTGGAAGTGCAAGAGAAATCCCAAGAAATGCTCACGATTAACACGCATCGGGGACTCTATCGTTACAACCGACTACCGCCGGGGGTCAAGGCAGCATCCGGGACATTTCAGCAGCTCGTAGACACCATGTTGGACGGCCTGGAGTGCACTTCTGGGTACCTCGACGATGTGTTTGTCGGAGGAGTGGACGAAGAAGATCATCGACTGTTGGGAACCACTGAGCTGATCAGCAGTCTCTCCCTATACTGCTCGCCCACCGAAGGCAATGCGTCTGCCTTTCGGTCGATGCACAAAGCAGTCAATTAGATTTAGAAGTTTTGCAACCGCCGTGCTGTAAGTAAACGTGTCGCGTCTTTATAATGTAGTATTTTAAGTGTAAATAAAGTCTACGTTTTAATGTGTTCTTGTTTACTCCTGGGAGTTTAAATACACGACGTCACGGCCACCCCAAACTCCAGGACGTAACATCGACGAAATCTCTTAAATGTCCTTCGTCGGATACAAGAGTATGGCTTCACTATCAAGGCGGAAAAGTGCTCGTTTGGCCAGCAGCAAATCAAATACGTGGGGCACCTCATCGATGAACATGGTTTACGACCAGATCCGGCCAAAATCGAAGCGATACGTATAATGCCAGCACAGAATGCCAGCTCCAACGGATGTTTCTGGAGTGCGTTCCTTCCTAGGGGCGATCAATTATTATGGGAAGTTTGTTCCAAGCATGAGAACGCTACGGTACCCCCTCGACGAGCTTCACAAGCAAGGGAAGAAGTTCATCTGGACGTCCGACTGTCAGCGAGCCTTCGAAAACTTAAAGAAAATCCTGTCGTCCAACGTGCTCCTCACGCACTACAATTCACAGCTGGATATTATCGTCTCAGTGGATGCTTCTTCCATCGGAATCGGGGCCACGATCAGCCACAAGTTCCCCGACGGCACAATCAAGGTAGTGCAGCATGCGTCCAGAGCGTTGACTTCAGCGGAGCAAGCATACAGCCAACCAGATCGCGAAGGCCTCGCAATAGTTATCGCTGTGACCAAGTTCCATAAAATTGTTTTCGACCGGAAATTCACGTTACAGATGGATCATGCCCCACTTCTTTGGATATTCGGATCTAAAAAAGGCATTCCTGTCTACACTGCCAATCGGTTGCAACGCTGGGCGCTACAGTTGCTGATGTACGACTTCAAGATTGTCTACGTCAGTACGGCAAGCATTGTGTTGGAGGACATCAAGGCCCTCGCCGTGAGCTCAATCGATGCGCTTCCGCTAAAATTCAAAATGATCCAGGAAGCAACACGCTCCGATCCAGATCTCGAAAAACTCCACCGTTTCGTTCAAGAAGGTTGACCACGATCAAAATCGACCAACAAACCGAGAAATAAAACGTTTCTACGATCGTCGAGAGTCGCTGTCGACAGTACAAGGCTGCGTCATGTTCGGTGAACGTCTGGTGATTCCATCGAGTTTCCGGAAACGCTGTCTCCATCATCTCCACCGAGGTCATCCGGATTGGCAGCGGATGAAAGCAATTGGGTTGTTTAGTGAATAAAATATTGCCATTTTCTTTGGCCTAATCGAAAGAGCTGATTTTTCTGAGTATTGAGTGATTTTATTGAATTTCAATACACCTTTGTTTTGAT
>NC_085136.1:337901154-337976154 GCF_035046485.1 Aedes albopictus | reverse complement strand
GACTAAGGTATAAATTGTGAAATTTATTGTTTTATTGCCACTGTACCACACCGGAATTCGTCATCATTGTCCAAAGGTTTCAGGTCAAACACTACATGCACCAGGTCTCTCAAAACAACTTCTTTCGTTCTGCAATAAAAAAATCAGAATAAAACATTCATCTACTTACGTATAAATAATTTCTTCTTTTCTTACAATTTCCCGTTTTCCTTTAACTAGTTGGTGAAGGCAACCGTATATTTCCGCGAATAAACTAAGTGAAAATCTTGGCGAAGACACATTTGATTCTGTCACTTCAAGTTCTGCAGAATAGGAAGCAATCAGTGAAGTACTAGATTGAAAGTAGTGAGCTGGATTTTTGTATGGTGAGATGATCAATTCTCCATTTCTGCAATGAAATGGCGCAAACAGCGTGGGTTATATATATATATATATTTTTTTGGTTTTTATTTTTGTGTATTTTAACTAGTTGCTAATTCTACACTCCGTAGGTTATATGATTTCTTGACTAATTTGATGCTGTTTGAGCAAAAGTTTGGGTAACTGCATTGTTGTATTATTCCACGCTGTTTGCGCCATTTCATTGCAGAAATGGAGAATAGGAAGCAATCAATGAAGTACTAGATTGAAAGTAGTGAGCTGGATTTTTGTATGGTGAGATGATCAATTCTCCGTTTCTGCAAAGAAATGCTACAATTAGCGTGGGTTATATGATTTCTTGCCTAATTTGATGCTGGTTGAGCAAAACTTTGGGTAACTGTGTTGTTGAAGTTGCAAGAAATAAATAATACAACAACACAGTTACCCAAACTTTTGCTCAAACAGCATCAAATTAGGCAAGAAATCAAATAACCCAAGCTCATTGCAGAAACGGAGAATTGATCATCTCTCCATACAAAAATCCAGCTCACTACTTTCAATCTAGTACTTCACTGATTGCTTCCTATTTGGTTCCGATGATGCAATCGAAATTGACAGCTTTATTTATTACTGAAATTCGGCAATGCATGGAATAAATGCCGAGATCTCGGTAAAGAACATTACTGATTTCAGCATTTTCTTTGTTTACTGATTTTCTCAGCAAATAGTTCTGTCAAACTTTGCAACTTAAAGATGGTTTGCTGATATCTCGGCAAATTTGTTTGGTAAATCTCAGTAAAGCTGTTTCGATTGCCGAAATATCGGCAAAATCGTACGTTGCCGTTCAAGATCAGCAAAATTTTCTGCCGAGCTCAGGAATCAAATTTAAGTGTGTATATTCAGGATATGCCGGAGAACGAGTATACCAGAATCTGTGTAAATACCACCTAAAACACCCATGACCTGACAGTTATTTTGTCAGGTGAAAATTAAGTTCGCTATGGAGCTTGCTCGTCCATGCCATGCCTGCCTGCCATGTATAGGCATTTTGAATATCGCTATGACTTCCTCGTTCGCCACCGGAACAACTTTCCTTTGAACGGAAGCTCACGGTCGTGTCGTGTGTCTCTGCACGAGTACAACATTTCCACGATTTTCTGTAGCACCTCTGGGGAAACGTTCCGAGGATTCTGACACGGCCTGATTTTTGTCAATGATTACTCTGTAGACGTATAGATCACCGCTCCGGATGGTTTCCCCACCTCTGATAATAGAATCAAGCTCTGCCGCTTCCAAACCTCTGAGAAAACTCCCTCGCCCAGGTATTTCTGCATAGCAGACCTGAACCTCCTGCAATAGCTAAGGCCAAGTTCAACCCTCAGCTGTCCTACGAAAGGTGGCCATGGACTACAGTCTACACAGTCTACTATACAGTGGCAAAATTGTGATCCAGTTTGTTATTAATTTTACATGTGAAACAAAGTTGTTTTAATAGTGAGAACCAGTGGTAACGAATGATTAAATTTTGCATATTCGATATTAAGTGCAAACAATACCAATTTTGGCAATCGTACGCTGTGAACGAACAAATCATTTTCTTTGATTGTACATATTCATCAGTCGACACCATGATGGAGTTTTTATTTCAGACTCGAATTCAGATAAGTATTAGTACCATGTGAACCACATTAGTGTAACTGTGTATACATTTCAATAAGTGCTACCCTTGCCTATGGTTTCAATATGTACCTCACACTGTAACAGAATTGTAATCCACTATTTCGCACATTTGAAACGTACCGACGGCATGCCAGAAAAAGATATTTCTTAAAAAAAATTGTCAAACATAACTTGCACACCATGATATCTCAGTCAATTTTTGCTGCTGTTCAATAAAAATCTTATATCGTGACATCACCTAATTCCAATAACTCTTTTTTTTTTCTAAATTCCCAATTCCGTCCACACCATGCAAACAAATGGGGTAAACGAAATTGAGAGTCGAAAGAGGGTGATTGGAGTTGGGTGATGTCACGGTATGTGTATTGCTTTTTCGCGAATAATCGGGTCTAATTTGATACATGTTTCAATTTAGTACGGAGATGCAAATACTTCACCATGTGTTGATAAAATCTAGATACACCTGTAGATTTACTTCGTGTATAGAAATCTGCACAGTGCACACAAACACGTCACAATACCTACTATTGAAACGTACTTCGTATCGAGTCTTTTGTCTTTCTGTTCAACCTATCATTTGAAAGCTAGACGTTGTCGGCGCTTTCAAAAGTGAGGTGCACAATATTGTGAAGCTATTTTCCCAATTCAGGTACGTATGAGGTGTACGTTCTTTGTACGATTTAATTTAAGTTTATTATTTCCCACAGTGATGGATCTCGAAGAAGACCTTCTCTTGCTTTCGCAATTGGAGGATGTTCCGCCGGTAGCGACTACTTCGAAATCCTCAGAGACGATGAAGCGCCTGGCAGTTTCACCAGCTGCTAACATCGACAAGAAAGGACGCATTGACGATGCCCATGATAGGAAACTTACAGTACGTCGACCAGGAGAGGATGTTAACAGCGCTTTCTATGAAAAGCTGATGTCCGAATTAGTGACACGACAAGTGGCGATACCTATGGATCAACAGCAACCGATATTCCTCGGCTCTGGTGTTTCGCAGGGAGTAGCTTGGTTCACTGCTAAGGATCAGTTTAGCTACGACTGGCTGAAAACAACTTTGGTCACGCTGTCGGTGAATACCACGATACCTTCTTTCGAAGTACTGTTAGAGTCGGCACCTGTTCCACTCCGCAGAGTGATAATTTCGATTCCACTGGTACCCAAACTTGGAAAGAACCCACAGGAAACAATTTTGCGCCTAATTTCTAAACTAAACAAAAATCTCAACACCAAGTACTGGCGAGTATTCCGTATGCTTCAACCAGCCAATGGGAAACAATCAGTGATATTGGGAGTTGATGAAGACTCGGTGGTAAAAATAGAAGCACAAAAGAACAAAATCTTCTACGCTATGTCCCAAGTTTTTGTACGCATTTATGAGAAACAGCCGTAATGAAAATTTGTAATTTTGCGAACAGAGCAAATTAACCATTATGAATTCTATTGAATAAATGTACTTTTGAACTGATACAGATTCGTCACGTTACTAATATGAAAGAAACTTTCCAGATAACTTTTATCGATCAGGGGTTCTCAAATTACATATTTGAGAAATCGATTCTGAAAACAAACCAATGGAAATCACACTGATGAGTCACATTTAAAAGATAATGTGTTTACGACCGAACGAATACGACCGTTGTAGCAACGCTCAACACTTAATTGCCTATATGGAAACCACATGGAAACTTTAGAAAAGCGTTTATTTCATACATAACTTTAAAGCTGCCAACGGCTACGAATTGCACTTAGCGTGATTTTATAAACTTCAAGAAACAACACGTTGAATGAAAAACTGAAACTAATTAGGTCATCTTATGTACCAGAATGGGCACGCTCACACGATGAGCGAAACCAGGTAAATGATGATCACGGCTGTAATTTTGCGAGGCACAAATCTCCCACATAGAGGAGAACGTGCCACTTGAGCCACTATTCTGATACCTGATACCTGATAACCCTCAGCTGTCCTACGAAAGGTGGCCATGGACTAGGATCATGACGCGGAAAAAGCCCTCCGATGATGATCCCCTCCAACATCTCTGGAGATTGATCTGTAGGAGCCATCACACCTCTCGTCTTGGCCATCACGATCCTGTAGGCATCACCCCACTAATTCGCATCGGCACTCTGACAGAGACCCTCGAAGCAGGCCCTTTTGCTTGCCCTTATCTCAGTCTTCTGCGCGACTTTGGTAGCGGCGTATACCACCCGCCGTTCGTTTCGCTCTCTCAGATCTGCAATCGCTTGGGTCCACCATGTAAGCCGGGGGTCGATACTGTGAGTGTAGCCATCGTCTGCCATTCAGTTCGAACTACTTGTTAAGCCAGGACTACAAAAGGTCACGTCAATAATTGACTCCGCTCCGTATCGACTATAATAACTCTTGGTACCGACATTAGCCAAGTCGACATCTAAGATGGCCAGTGTCTCTAGCAGGATCTGACCCCACTGGTTGGTGAAGCGGCTTCCCCATTCCATGGGCCTGGCATTGAAGTCAACCGCTATTACCACCGCCCTTCGCTCTGTCAGCACGGTCGTCATACTGTCCAGCATCTGCGTGAACTGCTCGATCGGCCACCGCGGAGGCGCATAACAGCTACAGAAGAAGACTCCGTTTACTTTGGCGACCACGAAGTCCTTATAGGTAGTAGACACCAACTCCTGGACGGGGTATTTACCCGTCGTCCATATCGCCGCCATTTTTCTGATCCCATCCGCGACTCAGTTGCCGTTGCCGGCGGGTACTCAGTATGGGTCCGATATGATGGCGATATCCGTCTCCCACTCAGAAACCGCCTGACAAAGCAGTTGCTGAGCCGCATCACAGTGGTTCAGGTTCAGCTGCATTACCTGAACTGTGATTTGTTGTTCACTGCGGCTTTCTTGAAGGCCGGGCACCTTGGACCACCCATCGGATGTCTGTTGTTCGAGGATTTCCCGGTACAGATCATGCAGATGGGCGGACTTGTGCAGTTTTGGGCGACCCACGACTTGTGTCCTGGTTCCAGACACCTCAAGCAAACCTCTGGTGGCTCGTGGAATGTCAGGTGACATACACACACCAACCCACCTTTATGCTCCCTACTTTAACGGACTTTTTGACGTCCGCCACAGGTAGCTGAACTAAAGCTATCTGTGTCCCTGCTGGCCCTTTCCGTAGCTTAACGGCTGCGGCGGTCACCTGCACATCGCACTGTTGCCGCAGTGCCGTGACGAGCCCTTCCACTTCGGTGATCTCATCAATGTCCTTGACCTTCAGAGTCGCCTCATGTGTCAGAGCCCTCATCTGCACACCCTCACCAAGGACCTCTTCTGCCAGCCTCTTGTAGGCGGCGCCCTTGTGTTCCTTCTGGCGCTTCAGCTCCAGGATCATCTCGCCCGTACGAGTACGTCTAATACTGCGTACGTCGTCTCCCCCAAGCTTGGCGTCGCTTCGCATCGTCTTTCAGACGTCCTAGTACTTGGACTGTTCCGTCTTGATGACGATCGCGTCGCCTTTCTCGCGCTTGGCACCTGTCCTCCTACGCCTTGGCTTGGGGTCCTGCGCTACTACCTGCGGATTCGTCTTCTTCTTCTTCCGCTCTACCTTCGTCCAAGGGGGGTCCTCCCGTTGGATCGCCCTGCTCTGTGGCTGTTGAGGGCCCACCAGCGGTCGCAACCCCTTGTTCCCATCGTTCCGGGACGGGCCAGCCTTTTCAGACCCACCATTCCCAGCTTTCCGGGAACCCTGGCTGGGGTCCGACCTTCCGGCATTATTACCGACTTTCGGGGTAATGATTCGCCTGGTTTTGCGGGCACCGCCAGACAGTTCCTCGCCTGATGGCTGCCTCGCCCGCTTCTGCGATTGCTTGCGGACTTCCTGCGAAGGAGAAGGCCTCCGTTTGGGTAAACTTCGGCACTTTTTCATTTGCAGGCTCCGCTGCTGCAGCAGTCAGCAACGCGAGTGCCGCGTGCTCCTGCTTGGCATCGTCGATCGACACCTTAAGTCGAAGTAAGGCCGTTTTCAGGTCCTTGCTTATATTCGACTTAGTTGGCGGCCCAACTGACGCTGTTGAACGCATTATTCACGTCCAACGTGACGAATTTCTCTACGCTTTTTCTGTAGCGCTATCTCGGCCGTTTCGGTTACGACCACCGTCGATCGACCTTTCCGGAAGCCAAAAGAGTTGTCTGGTTTCTCGGTATAGATCATTAGCCTCGACAGAACTATTCGCTCCAACAGTTTCCCGAAGGTGTTCAGAAGGCAGATAGGTCTGTATGCCGACGGGTCGCCGGGTGGCTTTCCGTGTTTGGGCAACAGAATCAATCTTTGCCTTTTCCAGCTCTCCGGAAATTCGCCTCTGTCTAGGCACATCTGTATAGCCATTCTGAACATATCAGGGCACGCCTCAATGGCCGACTTGAGGGCTACCGTCGGGATAACGTCCGGACCCGGAGCCTTGTTCAACTTAAAGCGACTTCGCTATTGCAATGAGGTCGTCGTTCGTCACTAGGGCTACCTCCCCTTGGTCGGTTCGGCCAGGGGGGGTGGCAGCCCATGGTCTGATATCGTGGTGCGGGAATAGCGTTTTTACGATCCTCTGCAGCATCTTGGGTGAGCGTTCCGAGGGCGCTGACGCTCCTTTCGTTTTGGCCATGACTACTCTGTAGAGGCACCACCCCAGTGTGTCGTGTTGGCTGCCTAACAGAGATTTTCGAAGCACGCTCGTTTTCGTGTCTTAATCTCTTTGTTTAGGCCTATAGGGCGGCTAAAAAGGCCTCACCTCTTTCCGCTCTACCCTCGTCGGTACGAGCTCTTTGCATCCTCATCCTAGCTCTTAGGCAGGACGCTCTGAGCTCTGCGATTTCTGGACACCAACAGTATACCGGTTTCCGTCCATTTCTGGGTAGCGCATGCCTAGGCATCGTGCCATCGCACGCACGGCTTAGAGATCCGACTAGATCTACACTGGACAGATCGTCGGTGTTAACCTTCATAAGCAGTCTTTCGATAAATGACGCTTTATCGAAGCCATCCTCGATGACTGTCGGTGACCTTCGGCTGCGTCCTCCTCCCACCATGTTCCGCCCTATATCGTACCGCCAGGTGGTCACCGTGCGTGTACCCATCGTCGACCCTCCAGTCTGAGCTAAGGTTTAGACCCCGGATCCAGAAGGTCACGTCAATAATGGACTCTGCACCGTTCCTGCTGTAGGTAATTTTTTCACCTACGTTCGCGACATCCACATTCAGTCTCGCCATGGCTGCTTTTGTTAACGCATCCAGCATTGCTGAGAACTGATCCATCGGCCACCTGGGTGGGGCATAACAGCTAAAGTAATATACCCCATTGATCTTCGCTATTGCGAAGCCCATGTGCGACCTGAAAATTATTTCTTGGATCGGAAAACGACCGGTTGTACAGATCGCCGCTAGCTTAACGCTTATCCGCTACCCAATTCCCGTTATCGGGTGGGATGCGGTAGAGGTCAGCTGGCAAGGCGATGCGATGTCTGTACTTGACTCCGAGACTGACTGCCACAGCAACTGCTGTGCAGCTTCACAGTGGTTCAGGTTTAGTTGTGTAACCTGCATTATCGTTTCGAACTTCGACCTCCTCGCGTGCCTGGGCATTTAGGTAGGCCCGCCCGTCTTGTGGCCCTTGTTCGCCGTGCAAATCAAGCATTTCGGTACCGAGTTGCACTTCCTTCCTGCATGGCCTTCAACTCCGCACTTCTTGCAGAGCTTACTCCGATCGGGGTCTTTGCATGTCCAGGACTTATGTCCTTGCTCAAATCACTTGAAGCACGCCACTGCATTGGCGTAACTAGGATTTTTTCCTGGAGGGGGCCTGACTTGAGATGAATTTAAAGCGGGATGGGCGCCCGATATGTGAATATGCAAATTGGTATTGTAGTTTTGAGTAATCAAAATGACTGTTTTAGATTTGTTCATAGTTTCGTAAACTATATGAGTACGAACAATTCCTCCAAGATTTTTTTTCCATGGCTTGCTTCAGTGATTGCATCATGGCTTCTTCCAGAAATTCAATCAAGAATTCATCTAGGGATTCCACTAGACATTTTTTCGGGGATTTGTCCTGGGATATCTTTAGAGGTTCCTCCAGCAATTGTTCCAGTGCCTTTTTCGAGGTTTCCTTTAGGAATTTCTCCAGAGATCCTTTAAGGTATTTCTGCAGGTATTCAGAGATTTCTACAGGGATTTCTCCATATCTCAAACAGCAATTCTGGGGTCTTTGTCGCAGATGCTCGACACAGTGCTTGAATCAGGGAAGTGGATCCATACGGTGTGATGTGCATTTGCGTCGCACCCTATGACGAAGGGGATGTTGTGCTGGTGGCTGTAGGCTACAAGCGCAGCTATCTCTGGAGGTGAGATTTCGCCCACGTTGCCTGGGAAGTATGCCGAGACCAGCAAGATCTCTATACTCCCTCTAGTTCCATCCTGACCGCTACGATGTCCCTTTTTTATGAATTCTGAAATTGGAAGCTATTTACAGTTGTTATGTAATAAAATAGCTGCCCTAGGAGAAAGCTGGCTGTCATCATAATCAACTTACACGAGAGTGTTGTGGAATACCGTGTATTCTGGATTTATTGACCCATGGCTCTTGAATGAGGGCCACGGTTAAATTCTCTTTGGTGAACCTCCGACAGAGCACACCCGTGGCGCTCTCAGCATGGTGGAGGTTCACTTGCAGAACTTTAGTCGTCATTCCGGGGTTCCCGCTTTTTTCCGGACGACGACTTTCCGGCTTTGGATGTTCCGGATCATCAGGATGTCGTTTGGTATTACAGTTTGGATCGTTTCTCTTCCCTGTAGCGACCTGGCCCGCCCAGTTTCACCTCTGTGGTCAAGCTGTCGCTTTTTGCACCCCCTTTGCCTTGTTTAGATACCTTTGGTTTGGTGCCACTAGAGCAAGGAGTCGTATGTAAGCTTCGAGCTTTTCCTTTTGAAGCAGAAAGGCTAGCCTTCATGGTGCTTTTGGGGTGAGATTTACTAACCTCGCCCGAACCGGAGGCTTCCTCAGATTGCTCTTGGGTCGGCCTCCCATTCGGATTGGTGGTAGCGGCGGCAGTCGGTTGATCTGTAATCTTCCTTAGTTGGATTTCGCCAAGTCGGTAGTTGAGGGTATATTTGGACTTCTTCAACTTTTCCATCGAGGCACCCTCTACCGTGGAGATCCATTCGACATGAATGTTTTTTAGAATGAATCGTTTCACAATACGCCAATTAGTTGAGAGAATGTCATTTTGGCTTTCTATGAGGTCGTCGTCATAGCTGGAACTTTGTGGGAAGAATGCTCGGATCATCTCTTCGTCCATTGCAATCAGCTCCGCACCTTCCCAGGGTTTCATGAATGGGGGGATATTCTCTTTAGCCACTCGGTAGTCTTTTGATCCTTACAGATTAGCACCGTGTAGCCGGATTTGTAGATGAGGTTATTGAATTTGGGTTTTATTGGCTCGTTTCGCTGTTGAACTACTCTGAGCAGGAGTGCTTTTTGTAGAAGGTCTAGCTGGGCTGTAGTGAGTTGGACGGTGGGAAAGTCTTTGGGTATTATTCCAACCTTCACGCTTTTGGCCATAGCACTGTAGCTGATACCAGCTGTTTCTGATTCGCGCAGTTTGAGGACTGTTGGGCGCGCTCTCTCGGATCCAGATGGTGCTTCACCCTTTTTTTGTTTGGGGTCCTCTGTAGCGGATTTGTCTAGGTCGTTTCTCGAGCGTTTTGAGGAAGTGGGCTCGCTCTCCTTATTCAGGATTATGGATAAGGCCTCATTCCGGTCTTTTCCCTTATCCCGGAGAATTCTAAGAAGCTGCTTCATCTGTGAGCGTGTGAGTGTGAGGATTTTCTTACTCGGAGCACCCTTGGCTCCCGTAGAACCCTTGTTATCTTCGGATCCTTTGCTGCTTGCTAAAGATTCTTGGGGGTTGATGACGATCCTTATACCATCATCTTCGTTATCTTCCATGTCCAGCAGGTTGGAGTCGGTCGATGAGGGGTGCCGTAGATCTGGATCAGCTTTGTCGAAACATGTCGAAACCGGAGGCTTTCTCAGATTGCTTTAGTATCGGCCTTTAAGTCGGAATAGTGGTAGAGACTGGTTTACATGTCTTGTAGTTAATCATTGCCCGAAATGACCTGAAAGTAGGCCACTGACTGATGAGATCTCATGAGGCTCCATTACGCCAGAGTGCTATAAATATTATTGTAAATTAGGAGTAACACATTGAATAATGATTTTGTCTTATTTGTTTTTCAAACAGGTTAAGTTGGGAAAGTAGTTCTTCTTCCTTCGTTGGTTACAAGTTTTCCGTGGGATTATAGGGCCGGTCATCACGCTTGCTGCAATGAAAACAACTATATTAGCTTCATTACTTTTAGTTTGGATATCTTTTTGCTCCAAATTATCTTAATATACACCTACAGGCTTAAAGCTATTAATTCAAAAATCAACTATAATTTGCTGTTTACACACTCCCGAAGTATTTCCAAATTGTTCTCTCAAAATTAGATAACTCATACACAACATAAACAAACTGATAACGATGTCATAGAGTTAGTTGTAGACTTTATCTCATTTCCAACTGTTGTACACTTACGTTTGCAATAATAAGATAGAAGTTATTAGACTGTCCCGTGTATTCACACGTATAACCATATATGTGTGCTTATAAATCGATAACCAGTTGCATTGTGTGTAGATAGTTATTTATATTGTTGCCTCAACAAGTGAATAAAGTGATAGGGTTGCTAGAAAATACTCTGTTCCGTTCTAACTTGTATAATTTGGGTTGTCTTACTCTCGATAGTCGATGTGATTCCTAGGATTAAAACTTCACGGGTGCGACCCGCCGTCTTATCTACTGCTGTTGCTTCCGGAGGTCCTCCGCCAGAAACGCACTCAGCATGTGCCGCAGTTCCTCCTTGGCGTACTCCTGCGGCAGCGGCAGCTTCTCCAGGGCACTTCGCATCAGCGCACAGCTGTTGATGCGGGGATCCTGCGCGAAGAACGACCGTATCAGAAACGCCAGCCGTTGGGCGATTTCGCTCTGGCACAGGCGATGCTTCGGCGTCGGACAGGGGAACATTTTGATCACCGAGCAGAGGTCGGACAGTTTGGGTTTTAGCTGCTCGAGTCGCGCTTCGGCCACCTCGTCGTCGATGGCGTCCCGGATCAGGTCGAACTGTGGGGCCAGATAGATTTAAAGTTATGAACAGTTGGAGAACTACTATGCTTGCGCTTACCTTCTCGTTCAACTCGATGAAGTCTTTCAGGATTTGACCCTTGATGGACCAGTTGGAGATTTGCTTCACATCCTCGAACTCATTCAACAATGACTTCAGATAAGGGATATCATCTGGAAAGAGGGGTCTGAGTCTCAGAAGGATTTACTCATTGACTATCAACAAACTACTCACCATTGATCACGCAGTCGGCCGCAATGTGCTCCATGATGACTTCGTGCGCCTGGGACCACTGCTTGGCCTTGAGCAGGAAACGCGCCTGCCGATGGTAGTCGAATTGGGCTCCGGCCCGCACAGCCTTGGCCCAGAAGATCCAGCTCTCCGGAATGCCCAGCTCGTCGACGATGAACTGCTCTCGTTGGCGGTACTCCTCGTCCTCATCCTCCTGATCCTGGTCCTCTTGTTCCGAGGACGACAGTTGAATGTAACGATACAGCAGGTCCTGGATGGCCAGTTCGCGCCGTGATTTGTCGTTGAGATGCAGCAGGACGTAGATCGACCAATGCCATAGGCCGTGGTTTTCCAACTGGCTGGCAAAGGAGACGTGCAGTTGGCTTCGGGACAGTTCCGAGCAGTGGTGATAGCCGAGCGTTTCCAGGATCTGCAGCAGGAACCAAGATAGGCGGAAGTCCAGGGGATCTGGGGTGTGGGTGGCTGGGTTCAGCAGCGATTCCAAGGGGTGGGACCGCTTGGAATAGAGCTTGAGAAGGTGAAACCGGATGTCTTGGATGGGTTTGGAGCTATCCAGTTTGACGCGGGAGGTATAAGCTGGGGTTGGTGGAAGGGCGAAGAAATCACTGGATCCGAAGGACTTTTCGTAGTTGATAAGGGCATCGGTGATGGAGGCCGTTGGAGAGCAAAGGTACCAGAGATGCAGGGCCATGGATTTCAGCCAACCGAGTTTTTCGAAAATGTTGATGGCTCCATGAGATGAGGAGAGCAATGGAATTCCAGCGATCAACATGAAGATCTTCAACCGACGAGGATCGATGAATTTGTCCGCTTCCACGTCTTGCCAGGAGCTCAGCTGATGCTGCACCAGCTGCCGAACCGTTGGACCTCCGGAGATCTGCGCCAGCAGCATCGAAAGGTTGATGTCGTTGTTCTCGAAGGCCAACTCACAGGCATCCAGGACCTTGTGGGTGCAGATCAGTTCCAGCAGTTGATCGAGATAGTCCTGTTTTTTGCCTTTGAGGGCAGCGGTCACCTCCCTAGCAGACAGATCGGTGACCACTTCCTCGATCCACTCGGAGAACAGATCGCGACGGAACATGATGCTCATGTGGGCACTTTCCTCGACGTCTTCCAGCTCCTCACGGGCACCCCACAGGGCGGCACAGAGCGACCAAACTTCCACGCAAAGCGCTTCAAAACCGGCTAGAATTGAAAGATAAAACAATCAAAGTTAGTTCTCCCGATAAGTTTCAATCTACTCCCAACTTACCCGGATCCAAGTCTCCTCCGCTGGCAATCCGCCTGGACGTCTCGAGATGATCCGCGAGCGCCGCATGCTTTCCTCCGGCGACGTAATGCGGACAATCGCTTCCGGGAACCTTCCGCGCCGTGTCGTACTTCAGTTGAATCCTCAGATGCTCTTCGACGGTTCGGGCGAACTGGGGTATCTCCGCGGACGATCGAATGCGAAGCATTTGCAGTGCTGCCGGGGAGTAATCCCGGGCAGTGCGACCCGCGAAGAACCTGTGCAGATCGCCAAGGGGCATCGGTTCGTCCTTTTTCAGCAGGGTGGCGCAGTTTTCGACCGTGTTCAGCTGGACCAGCGAGGACGGGAAACTCCAGCCGACCTTGAACTTGCGCCCGTGGAAGAAGGCCAGGTCGGATTTGTTGTTCAGGAAACGAGCTAGTACGGATTTTTGCAGTGGAATTACGATGTTATTCGAGTGAACCAGTTCCACTTTGGGCTTCAGAATCAAAGGGAGCGACCTTGGTCCTATAGGACGAGGAATTTCCGCGATTTGGGCATGCTTGAGTTTCTGTTGCTCCTGGAAGTTCTTGCTCGTGGAAGTGGTGAACAAGGTCGCGGGATTGACGAAGTCATCCATCTGCATGGATTCAGCTTCTACCACTTTGGGGGACTCAGCCCTCATGTACAAACTGCTCGTCATGGTCCTTCCCAGTCCGAAATATGGCTTGTTGGGAACCATTTGGTCTGGACTGTCCCTTCCGCCGTCGGTCATGTCCGATATCATAGATCTCCGGTCGTAATCATCATCCACGAAAAAAGAAGCCTTCATCAGCTGCAATTTGTGCGAATCCGTGCCCATTCCAAGGGCCAACGCCGCTGTTGGACTAGTTGGCGCCAACGAGTCATGGGCGATCATCGAGTAGCTCAGATCCTCTTGACCCAGAACCTTTTCCCTAGCGATCAACCCGGTCGCTCCCATCGGCTTCTTTGGAATCGCCCCCTTCTCCTTTCCGAGCTTATCATCCTCGACGCCGATCATCTTCGCCTTCTTCGGATCGACCGGTGGCTCATCCTCATCGCTATCGCTTAGCCCATACTTCGAGAAATGGTCCACTTTGAAGACCCAACTTCCGGTGTCCGGTCGGTACTCCAGGAATCTGGTATCACACTTATCGCACACCCGCCTCAACTTTCCCTCGTAATCCATCAGGGCCAACCGGTGGGGATCCTTTATCGGTTCGTGCAGCGTTTTGTCGTGCGGCCACACCTGGTCCAGCGTGATTTGAGCCTTCCGATTGAGACCCTGTCCCACCGGCGGTTTGTTCTCATCGTCCGGGTAGATGATCACCTCCTTGTGGCGGAAGTGGACAATTTCGTCCAGGTTCAGATTGGCGACATCGATCGGTTCGTTGAAGTATACGTTGCCGTAACCCTTGCGGCCAATGGTGAAGTTCGATACCACGCAACGGCCTTCCGCGTCCATCAGCTGTAGGATTTCGTCCAACGAAGGGATGGTGTAATAGCTGGAAAGGGGACAAGAGAATAAAGAGTCAAATTTACAAAGATGTTGCTTAGGCCCAATTAACTACTGAAAAACTCTGCATTAATAAACCAACTTTGTTTTGTTTTTACTTGTTTTTTACTTGTGGCGCGTGATCCTTAAATGAACAATTATTGTTTATTTAAGGATCACGCGCCAAAAGGCTTAACGGAGCCGGTGAAACCAACCTTGCTACTGAACATACGTCTTTCTCTAAAGGGTATGGGTCCAGTTGCGTTACGCTATTAAAGCGAATTATCTCAAGACTGGAAAGTTCTTCAGCAAAGACTCCTCACTCCTGGTAAATCCTGGAGTTTTACTCGGGAGAAATAAAAAGCACGTTTGCTCTTCTCGGTAACAAAACAACAACAAACTTTTATTTAGTATTGGGTGACACATGTCTTTTTAGAAATGGGCGCTTCTGCGCAATTAATCGATTTAATTCTTAACATCCTCCCCTCGGTTGGCACGTAGTGTCCAGCAATCCTTACAGGGAGTTATCATCAATCGGTAGAACCGCAATCTTTCCGATTGCCCTCTTTACTTCACCATTCGCTGTCCTGACGGTGACTACTCGAACGATGTTGTCCAAGCCGGGATGAATCTGCACAATCCGTCCAAGGCGCCATTGCTGTGGAGCCATGTTCTCCTATCGCAGGACCACTAACATTCCAGGTTTGATAACCCATTTCTCCTTGTACCATTTACCCATCGACTGAAGTTCGTTGAGGTACTCCGACGACCATCTCGACCATAACACCTGTTTTTGCCGCCGAAGATACTGCCAGCGCGACAAATACGATACCTTAACTTCCTCATAGTTCGGTTCAGGAGGAGAGGCGAGTTCACGACCCACCAAAAAGTGAGCAGGGGTCAATGCTGTCAAGTCATTTGGATCGTTCGTTAACGGAGTCATCGGCCGCGAATTGAGTATCGCCTCTATTTGTACGACCACCGTTGTTAGCTCCTCGTAGGTCAACGAAGTTTCACACAGTACCTTCTTCAGCAACGATTTGGCCGCCTTGACCCCAGCTTCTCAAATCCCGCCAAAGTTGGGCGAGCGGGGTGGAATGAAGGATCATTGTATCTTTTTCGCCTCACAGAACTGGTTAATCTTCACGGATGCCTGTTGCGTCTTGAAAAGCTGGTACAGTTCTGTTAACTCGGATTGCGCTCCACAAAAATTTGTGGCATTGTCCGAGTAAAGCTGCTCAGGGGTGCCTCTTCTGCCGACGAAGCGCTGTAGGGTTGCCAGAAATGCCTCGGTTGTAAGGTCAGGCGCGACCTCCAAATGTATGGCCTTTGTGCTCATACAAATGAAAAGCGCAATATAGGCCTTCACGCGTACCTGACCACGACCTCGCTTGATGTAGATGGGTCCTGCATAATCAATGCCGGTTCTAGCAAATGCTGGGGCAGGTACAACGCGGTATTCCGGCAGATTTCCCATCAGCTGCTCTATTTCCGGAGGTTTCATCCGGAAGCAACGCACACAATTCTAACAACTTGCCGCACAACGATTTTACCCCTTATCGGCCAGTAACGGTTTCGAACGATGGCTAGTAGACCTTGTTGGCCCACGTGCAGATGTTCCTTATGCAACGACTCAATCAGAATCCTTGTCACGTGATGTCCAGATGGCAACAGCAGCTGATGCTTTCGCTGAAACGGAATCCTTGCATGCTTCAGACGGCCACCGACTCGTAGCAGCCCGTCGGTGTCGAGGAACGGAGACAGCTGCAGCAACTTACTTTGACTTGTCCTTCCACTCTGCAACATCTGAATCTCTTCGGCAAATCCTTCTCGCTGCACCTTCCAGATGACCTTCAACGTTGCACGACGTAGTTCCGATACCGTAAGTACCCCGGTTGACCGGTCAGCCTTCACCTTCCGACAGTTGTTCACGAACCGGTACACGTAGGCAACGATTCGCTGTAGTTTTCGAAAACTGCTGTGTCCCGTCAGTAGCTCGCACGGATCAGAGCGCACGACCAGTTGACAGTAGGTAGGATCCATAATTTCGAGCTGCTCGTCGCTGAAGGTGGGTAGTTCGGGAGGCACGTAGGGATCTTCACTCTGCTGGAGCATCACAGGACCGTGCCACCAGAGATTCGAATGCAGTAGATCGTCCGGAGAGACTCCTCTGGAAGCTAAATCAGCAGGATTTTCGGTTGTGCTGACGTAGCGCCACTGGTAGTCGCGTGTTAGTTGATTAATCTCCCGAACTCTGCTGCCCACGAAGACTTCTAGACTGGCTGCCGACTTGTTGAGCCAGCACAGTACGACTTGTGAATCGCACCACAAAATCACCTTGTCGATTTCCATATCCAGGGCCTTCAATACATTCGCGATAAGCTTGGACAACAGTAGAGCACCACAAAGCAAAGCTCTCGGTGCAGTATAAGGTCTTCTTGCTCTCTTGCTTCCAGATTTCGTAGGTAGTGGAGTAACACGAGTTTTGCTGCTGAGCAACTGCATAGTAGAAGAGCCGTCTTTCTTGATACTTCGCAGGTACACACATGCTCCAAACGCCTTCTTGCTGGCATCCGAAAACCCGTGTATTTCGAACCCTGTGGCTTCGTCTGCTACTATTCTGCGTGGGATTCGGATCTCATTAATTCGCTGCAACTGATTCTTGAATCGCCTCCAAGCTATCTCCAGCTCATCGGGAATCGGCTCGTTACAATCCAACTCCAATGACCATAGCTGCTGAACGAAGAGTTTTGCTTGTACTGTGACCGGCTCCAGTAGACCTAGGGGGTCAAATATCTTCGCAGTCTCCGACAAAACAAGTCGCTTCGTGTAGTAATCCGGAGACTCCTCGTTGCTTCCAATTCGAAACAAGAACACGTCCGCTGATGCGTCCCACAGGAGACCTAGGGTCTTGATTACATCGTTGAATAGCTGATCTTCTATTTTCACTTGCTGCTCTCTGTCCTTTTCCGGAATACGTTCCAAAAGTTCAGGAGCATTTGCGCACCACTTGTGGAGCTTAAAGCCTCCTCGTTCCAGTAGAGTGATGAGCTGCGATTGGCACTCCAATGCGTCCTCCAATGTATCGGCTCCGGATATTGCATCGTCCATATAGACGTCCTTCTTCACCACACGAGCTCCAAGTGGAAACTGTTCTCCATCGTCTATGGCCAACTGTCTCAAGCAGGCGGTTGCACAAAACGTCGCACATGACGTGCCGTATGTGACCGTTTTTAACTCGAAAGCATCCAGCTTCGCATTGGGATCCTCTCTATACAACACTCGCTGGTAGCACGTATCTCTATCATCCACTCGCACTTGTCGGAACATCTTGATCACGTACGCGGTGAACAGGAACTTGTGTTTCCGAGACCGCAGAACTATTGCCGCAAGAGTGTCTTGGATAGCGGGTCCACTCATCAGCACGTCGTTCAATGCGACGTTGGTGTCCGACCGTGCTGACCCGTCAAATACCACGCGCAGTTTGGTGGTCGAGCTTGATGGTTTGACGATAGCATGGCGTGGCAAGTAGAATCCAGGAGTTCCAGTATCATCAACCTTCACACAATGTCCCAAAGTTATGTACTCGGGCATAAAGGCGGAGTACTGCTGCTTGAGATCGACGTTAGCATTGAGCCTTTTCTCTTGTTGATAGAATCGCCGCTCTGCCATGGCTCGGGATTCTCCCAGCTGATTCAAGTTGTCCCGGAATGGCAGACGGACCACGAAACGACCTTCTTCGCGCCGATATGTCTTGGCGAAATGCTGCAAACACTGCTCATCTTCCATGTTGACCTTCATCGTTTCTGCAACTTCTTCCTGGTCCCAGAATCGTTGCACAAGAGTGTTCAGGTTCGATTCCGATGTTTCCGAGCAATCTACGTTCGATACCGCAACTGTTCGCTGAATGCTCGTAATTGCTCCACTCACAATCCATCCCAGCTTACTGTTCCATAGCGTAACTTGACAATCCCTAAGCTTCAAATGCTCCGACAGCAGCAACTCGAAGAACACCTCCGCTCCTATGAGCATGTCTACCTTGGCTGGAACGTTGAACCTGGGATCCGCTAGATGCACTTCAGATGGCAACTGCCACTGCGAGATGTCTAACTTCCGAGTAGGCAGACAACCGGTAATTTGCGGAACCACTAGAAACTCGAGAGTCCAGGCAGCAGCTTGCTGAGTCGACTTCACCTTCGCAACGGCTTGGTGCGTCACGATACGCTTCTCTCCACTTATCCCGATCACAGGCGCTCGAACTCGTTCTCTCTGCAACCGCAGTTGACGAACGACAGATTCAACAAGGAAGTTTGACTGCGAGCCCGAGTCTAACAAGGCGCGGCAAAGGTGGTACGATCCATGAGCATCTTGCACCTCCACAACAGCCGTTGAAAGCAGAACTTCCTTCTCACAAACCCGTTGCGATGACATCACGGTGCTGACGTTGGAAATTGTTGGGCTAGCTGTGCCCGTGTGTCCTGACTGTGGAGTGGTAGTACCCTTCTGTTCATCGGTGACTGCGGTTGCAATCTGCTGTTCCGGCGAAACGTTCTCATAATGCAATAGGGTATGGTGCCGTTTTCCGCAACCACTAACCGTGCACACTCGTGATCTGCATTGTCCAACTCGGTGACAATGCAGGCAATTGAAACACAGCTGTCGATCCTTGATCTTCGCCATCCTGTCGTTCATGGGCATCTGCTTCAACGCATCGCACTTGTTCACACTATGACTGCCGTCGCACACCGAACACACGTCCTCAGCTGCTTGAACGGCATGCACCCGCTGCGTTGGTTTGCTGCAGATGCCAGCATCTTCGGCTTACTCGCTTCCGGGAACTTGCACTTGGATTTCACCTCACAACGCTCTTGAACGAAGCAACGAGCAGGAACTCCAGTGTTTGCTTGTATTTCGGAAGTTCCTTCGGTTTCACGCTATTCTCCCACAGTGCTAGTGACACTGTAGAGTTTGGATGTTAGAAACGAAATCACTAGTTGTTCCGACATTCCTTGCATCGGCAGCGCATGGAATATCAGTGCTTCTACATGCCGACTGCAATCAACGACGAGCTGACGCAGTTCACTGGAGCTTTCCCTCGACATCCTCCGAAGATTCAGCAGTCACCCGATGTGCACGTCAACGATGGTTCTTTGATTTTCGAACCGTTCTTCTAGTACGTTCCAAGCGATTTGAAAATTATTATCGTTTACGATCTGCACTCAGCACGCTCTCCGCTTTCCCCTTCAGGCATTGGTGTAAGTAGCTTGGTTGCATCAGAAAGATGTGGATGCTTTTGCATTAGGTCCTCAAACAGCTGTTTGAAGCGGAACCACTTCTCATACGCGCCATCGAAAACCGGTAGAGGAACGTTTGGCAATCCAGGCAATTGATTCACGACAGCTGGTTGACGATGTACGATTTCTGCAACTGCCAGCTTAGCGGGACATCATTCTTCCGGAGCTCATCAATCGCTTGACAAAGTTCATCTCGAAGATCTTCGTACACCATCTCGAATTCGATGAAAAACTGCTCCTGCTCCAATCGCTGATCGGGAAACTCGGCGTAAATCTCATTTTGAATTGCGTTGTACTCGTCGTAGCACGAATCCACACGTCGCAAGAATGTCTCCAGATGGTAAACACTGTTGTTTGCGGCTTCGTCCAGGAGATCCTTTACGCGCTGGAGCTAAGTGCAAAATTAGCATTTAAGTTAAAATACACGTTAATACAATAAAAAAAAAAACTACGCCCTGGAGCTTTGCCACAACGGACTTTCGCCGAGCCGTTAGGGCATGCACCTTTATTTCTGCCATTGATTGCTGTCGACGTTGTTCCTGCTTCTCTGCCTCTTCCTCGCGGTGTCGACGATGGTGTATTTTCTTCCGTCATCTGACTTCACTTTGTTTGTTTTGTTTTTCTCATTTCGTCCGCGTCTCACGACGGCAGAGCAAGTCTCTCACTTCTCATTATGTTCGGACGGCATTCACGATGACCGCGAACGCGAAATCGTATTTTCCGCAGGAACTATCCTCTCACTTTTTCCGGCTTGACCGCGCGGAGAACACTCCTGGACACAATCCGGTTCGAAATTTGGACCAAAAATGTCCACACTACTGGTAAATCCGGGAGTTTTATTCGGGAGCAATAAAAAGCACGTTTGCTCTTCTCGGTAACAAAACAACAAACTTTTATTTAGTATTGGGTGACACATGTCTTTTTAGAAATGGGCGCATCTGCGCAATTAATCGATTTAATTCTTAACATATACCTAGAGGAGTTCCTGGAGAAATCGCTAAAAGAATTCTTAGAGGAATCCCTGGATGACTTTCTGAAACAAAATTTTGAGGATTTCCTGGAGGCATCCTTGGAGAAATTCCTGGCGAATGCCTAGAGCAATCCCCGGAAAAAAATCCTAGTGGAATCTCTAGAGTCTAGAGGAATCTGTGGTAAAATTCCGGAGCAATCCCTAGAGATCAATGCCTAGAGAAATTTCTGGAGGAATTCCTGGATAAATTCGTAGAGGAATTCCCAAAAGAGTTCCTGAAGGAATTTCTGAAGGTATACCTGAAGGAAACCCTGAATTCCTTGGAGGAGTTCCAGGAGAAAATCCTGGAGTACTCCCTGAAGATATTCCCGAAGCAAACCCTTGAAAAATCCTGAAGGAATCCCTGCAGGATTCCCTAGAGGAATTGTGGAGAAGTTTCTGAAGAAACCTCTTGAGGAATTCCTGGAGGAATCCTTAGAGAAACTTTCTTCAAGAATTTCTTCAGTTCTTGGAAGAATTTTAGAGAGAATTCATGGAAGAATTTTTGGGAGAATTCATGGAAAAATCCCTGGAGGAATCTGTAAAGCAATTTCTGGAGGAATCTCAGGAGGAACTTCTGGACAAATTTCTTGCGGAATTCTTGTAGAAATCCCTAGAGAAATTCTTTGAGAAACCCTTGAAGCAATTCCTAAAGAAATCGCTGGAGGAACTTCTGAACAAATTCTTTGCGGAATCCCTGGAGGAATTTCTGACAGCATACCTATAGGAATTCCTGGAAAAATCGCTAGAGGAATTGTTGGATAAATTCCTGAAGGAATAATTTGGAGAAGGAATAATCCTTGGAGAAATTCCTGGACGTCTGGAGCAATCCCTAAATGAATTCCTGGTGGAATCTCTAGAGGAACTCTGGGAGGGATTTCTGGTAGAATTCCTGGGGCAATCCCTAGATGAATTCCTTGAGAAATCTCTGGAGGAATTCCTGGATGAATCCTTGGAGGAATTACTGAAGGAAACCCTGTAGGATTTCCAAGATAAATCCCTGGATGAATTCCTGTGTCCTTTGAAGAATATCTGAGAGAATTCCTGGAAAAAATCCCTGAAGCAATTTCTGATGCCTGGAGGAATTTTTGGACAAATTCCTGGTAAAATCCCAGGGGGAATTTCTGGAGGAATCCCTGTATTCCAGAAGGAATCTCTACGCTTTAAAATGACTTTTCTTGACATTTGTAGCAAAAAATTGAAAGAAAATCCAAAAAATCCAAGATAAAATATTTTAAGCCGCTCAAATTCTGAAACTAGAGGTCCAAACCTACCATCCTAGGGAATAACACTTAGGGTACATTCACTTGTCATAATACTTTCCTTTGGACATAGCGTGCAGCAGTAGCTTCTGCAGAAATAATAAATAAATAACTCACCCCGGCCGCCGCAGCACGATTCCCGTCGGGTGCGGTTCCACCTCCTCCTGGATGCTGTTGGATATCAACGACAAATCGCCAATCCCGGTCGCATTCGCCGTGGTGTCATTCAGGAACGACCGATTGCTGGACGAAAGCAGCGAATCGTTCAGCTGGATCGGCGAACTTCCTGCACCAGCTTCGCCTTTTCCTCCCAGACCACCACCGGAGGCGGCGCCGGCACCTTGCTGTGACGATCCGGTGGATCCCGTGGGCGATGAACCGGAATCCAGCGATAGGTTCTGGTCCTTGGCGGCTGCGGCTAGAGACGACGCCGCAGACTGCGCGGCTGACGATGACGGTGCGAACTCTTTGATGGTCGTGTCCAGCACCGATTCCGAAAGGCGATTGCTCTGCCGGACTTTGTCCAGGGCGTTCGACTGGAGCCAGGAAACGCGCCGGCTGGTGTCCTGGCCGGCGGATTGCGGTTCGACTGGATTGACCGGAATTTGGTTGCGGAAGGATTCTTTGGCGGTTGGATCGTCCTTGACGGCGGTGGAATCGTTGGCGGAGGTTGGTAGGCGATTCGGAATCGTGATCGTTGGAGTGGACGCTTTCGGTTTGATGATGAGCCGTTTGGCGTTCGGTTTGAGAGAGAAAGATTCTTCGAGGGTGCTGTCGTACTCTTCGAGGCCTTCGAAGAGGGATTTTTTGGAGAGAGTGGCAGCTCCGACGGGTTTAATTCGGACGCCGCTTCCGGTGACTTTGGGCGAGACTTTGAACTGCTGATTGGCGCCTTCGAGGATGGCCTTTTGGGCTGTTGGGTTGGTCGGTTTTAGGGATTCTGCTGTGGCTCCGGTCAGAGGTTTGATATCCTTGAATATGGGATTGTCGCCGTATGGAGAAGTGACCATAGCGAGGATCTGCTGATGGATGGGCACTGCGGCTTGAGCGGGTTGTCCGGCCATGCCCATTCCGGTGTTGGTTCCAAGTCCCGCGCCGAAACCGGAAGTACCGAGGGTTCCAAAGGCTCCGGTTCCCGCTCCGAGAGTGGATGTGTTGCCAAATAGGCCAGTTCCGGTGCCGAGACCGCCGGGTTTGTTAGCAGTGTTTCCGAAGAGGGACCCGGATCCGGTGCCAAAGTTCAAGCCGCCTCCAAAGGTTCCCGTCGAGGTGGCGGTGTTCAGACCGAAGGCTGGAGCTGCCGGTTTGTTGAAGGTACTTCCGAACAGGGAGCCCCCGGTGTTGGTGGTTGTGCCGAATCCTCCGAAAGTTGGCGCCGTCGAAGCCGGGGTTTGTCCGAAGGGGCTCTGAATGGTTCCGAAGGTGCTGGCCGGCTTAGCGCCGAAGAGACCTCCTCCGGTGGTGTTGGTCGCCGTGGTAGCTCCGAATCCGAATCCGGTCTGCGTGGTTTGTGTCCCTAATCCTCCGAACGGGGTAGCTCCAGCAGTGCTGGTGGTAGTACCCGAGAACAATCCACCGGCCGGCTGAGTCTGGCTCTGGGCACCGAAACCTCCGAAAGTGGATTGGCCGAAGGTGTTCGCAGCTGGGGCAGCAGTCTGACCGAATAGTCCAGTTGTTGGGGTTCCGAATGCCGGTTTGTTGGCTGTGAGCCCTCCCAGAGTGCTGGTGTTCGTCTGACCAAATCCAAAGCTAGTCGTTGTGGCCGTAGTTCCGAATGGTTTCCCGAAGGCAGTCGCTTGTGTCGATCCGAAGGCCGGCGCCGTGGACTGTCCGAATGTGTTTGTGGTACTTCCGAAGAGTCCCGTGCTCGGTTGAGACGTCGTAGTCTGTCCAAACAATGACTGGGGCTGTGTGGCTGGTGCTCCAAACGGTGTGGCCGCTGGAGTTGCACCAAAGAATCCTCCTGCGGCACCAGCTTGAGGTCCCTTGCGATTCGCTTGGTAATCCTCAATCCGCAGTTCTTCCACCGATTTGTTCTCGTACTCCTTCATGAAAGTGATACAATGCTGTTTGGTCTGAACCGTGGTCGTTTGTCCATTCTTGACCAGCGTATCTGTCGACGCCGTCTGCTGGTATTTGGCCACCGCCGTTCCATTCCCAGCGCCGATGGGAGCCGTAGCCCCAAATGCCGGTTTCTGTGCTCCAAAAAGTCCTCCACTTTGAGCCGTTTGTCCGAAGAATCCCCCGGTCGTAGTCTGACTGGTGCTGGCTTGGCCGAAAAGCGATGTCTGCGCTGCCGGTTGACCAAATCCTCCGAATCCAGCCGGCTTGGCCGCTCCAAATGCCGAATTGTTATTATTGCTTCCGAACAGGGAAGTAGTCGGAGCCGTATTATTCTGTGTTCCAAACAGCGACGTGGTTTGCTGTTGCGGCTGACCGAAAGCTAGAAAAAATAACAGACATGAATTTTCCCGTTTGAACGAAAATGCATATTGCGTCGCAGTAAAATCTCGATGACGTCACTCACCTCCGAACCCGGACTGGGTGGTGGCCGGAGCACCGAAAGCGGGTGCCGCCGTAGTACTCGCACCGAACAGCCCACCCGCGGCGGGTTGCGTTTGTCCAAACAGCGAAGGGGTCGCCTGCTGGCCAAAAGCGGGCGTAGCCCCAAAGGCCCCCGTCGTCGCTGGCTTTCCGAAAGTGCTCGCCTGGCCAAACGGGCTGGCCGTCGCAGCGGTGGTACCGAACGTCCCGAAACCAGCCGCAGCATTCGTTTGGCCAAATCCTCCCTGCTTGGGGCCAAACATGATCACCCGGCTAAATCAAAACTCTTCCGAAACAGAAAATTATTCGCGATCGATTTCACGTTTTGTTTTGATTTCTCCGTCGCCACTTCAATCACAACACTGACCGAACTGTCAATGATGAAAACGCGCGAACATAACCTCGCCGCGACACTCGCGCGAGCAGCCAACACAAACAAGAAGAAGAGGCGAAAACCGATTCCAATCTTCCCAATCAATTTTTCACACCAAATCACACTCGAAACCAGCAAATTTCACTTTATTCACACGCTGATCGGTGCAGGCAACGTTATTTCACTACTTTCATGCAGAACCGAACGGTTTTCACTGAGATTTGCGGGATATTTTTCCGAGCGAAAATTCGATCACAGTTTTCACGTTGATTCAACAAAACGAAAGCGGTGGTCGGTTCGGCTCGCTGTCGCGGGGCCATCGAGAGCTTTTTATGTCATCTTCGGAAAGCTCGATCTGACAACCGCAAAGTATTTTTATCGAACAGGTATGCTAATTTATAAATGGGGATTTGCCGATTGATATAAAATATTTATGCATAGCAAGAAAATCAAGTAAAAGAGTAAAGCCACAAACGAAGATAAATTCGTCTGTGGTAAAACCTTGAGTAAAACATGAAAAAAAACAAGGCTTTATTAAAAGCTTTTGCCGTTTCTAAGGAGAACGGAATGAACTATTAGCCCGTGCACCAGTTTGTGCTATCTTTCTCACTCCTTCATGATTTTTGAAAACGGGGACCTCAGTAAACGGAATATTACGATCAATCCATCCCGGATAAAAAATGACCGTTCATTACATGGTAAATATTATTAACATATGACTGGTTTTATTGTTCACAATAAAACACATAGTAGATATATTGTTACTTTTTACAATAGAAATCAACCCAAGCCGTAAAAATTGGCACCAAGTTGGTTCTATATTCACATGAAGAGCAATGTTAACAGAGCTTACCAGAACTACATCCTATAATAGATCTGCTTAAAAGCCAGTTTTGGCGAAATATTCGGCTGATATACGGCCAGCTTCAATCTGCGTACCAAGTCTCTGGTGAAAGAGTTGTTAAATGAGAGTCAGAAAAAAAGCAAAAAAAAAAGAAAGAAAGTCATTTACCTTCTTATTTTTTTTTTGTTCCGAATGTTTTTTCCATCGAAGTTTATTTTTCTTCGATTTTTACGGCCTGATCCAGATTCGATCTGATATCCTCGGGATTGTTATTTCTAAGTTCATTTCGTCACATTTCCCATCTGCTCCATCGATGAACCAACAGATCGGTTGGCTCAGCACCTTATTTAAAGAACAGCAGGCAACAAGTTGGTACAGCGTTGATGTTCCGGATGATCCGATGTTCGGATCGGAAATCGGGCACAAAGTGTCCGCATTCGAAATGTATAAAATGGTTTTATGGATGGCTGAGAGAGATTTGCAGGAGATGCAGCTATGGAAGTTTGGGAGGTTGATGAGGTTCATTTACAGGATAATCCTCGGGATAATCAAAATGGGGCTCATCGCTCATCGATTAGTTTTGGCGTTCGTCTGTGGATAAAACGATTGATACTCCACAGATTAACATCCGATGCATTAATAATATAATCGAGAAAGCAGCTATACATTTTCCGTATCAATTTAATGCTTTAAGTGTCTGATAATAAGCTTCCAACAACCTATTGATCAGACGAAATTTCCGAGGATATTTGATCGTCTTGCTTCGGATCAGTCGAGGGTTCAGTTTTGTTTTGCTTGAAACCAGCTTTGATTAATATAAACGTCATGCAGGCCAAGCCTTTTAACAGCACTGTCAGGCTTCTTATTCGGCTCATAGACACTGGGTTTACAAGCACTATAGCATAGCGTCCTATACTAATATACGGCTTATTACAGTGATAACTATTTATAATACCTGAGAACATTTGAATATCTTCTATAGAGCCTATTCACACGGAAAAGCTTTTGTAGTACCATTAGACCGCTTACGACAGGGCTTAGTGGTTACTTGGGTATAGTTCGTACAATAAGTGAACATTAGCTTTATTAGTGACTAATTCAGTAACAAATTTTGAAAACGACGTATAATCAATGCTACTCCATTGATTATACGTCGTTTTCAAAATTTGTTACTGAATTGATTCGATTGTTTTTCAATAGTTCTATAATAATTTAAAGTTATTATCAGTAAACATTAATTTAATTGGTTTATATATAGTTGCAAAGTTGCCTGCAAAGTTCTCATGGACTTTTTATTCAAAAAGAGTTTATTTCTCAATTACACTTAAAAACAATTAGTAACAAATATTGCGCGCAAACCCCAAAATTTTATTCCCACCTTTGGGTTTCCGCGCCGAAGACCCAGCGCCAGATTCGGCGACAAAGAAAACTGACAGCAGTCGCCGGACAGTTGGCAATCCTGATATTTGACGGCGGCCGCCCGGTAGTCATGGGAGTGGATTGTTGTCACGCAAATAGATCTTTTCGCTGAAAATGCATGTGTATTGAGTTATTGTTGACAGATTTTCTGCAGTGTTAGTGTGAAATTCAGCGATTTTCTGTATCGCGTAAGCCTTCGCTGGAAGAAAACGTCATGTTGTTCAGCGAAGCAAGGAAAATTTTCAGTGAAAAAAGCAATAAATAACAATAAATAATATTGTTGCTTGGATCATGTTTGTATAATCAAATACAAAATCACTTGACATATTTTTTTTAAGTTTTCGCGTTTTCGTTTTAAATTTGAGTAGATGTTTCGGTTATCGAATGTTATTCGCTGAAACTTCAACGACTGACAGACGTCAAGCCGTGTTGGCAGAGGAAGCTCTCAATGAATAACTGAAGAAGTACTTATAGAAAACTAGCTGAAAAGCAGGTTTTAGCCAAGTGAGGACGTTAAGACAAGAAAAAGATGAACAATGATTTTACTAATGTTTTCCAATAAATTAAAGGAATCTAGTAAATGTAAATAGTAAACTACCATTGATAACAATACAAATACAATTTGTGTAATGGGGTCAATTGAACCGATGTTAAAATAAACATGCAATACTATTTGTTGTTACACACTAAGATCAGCTCGGTATTTTTCCCATGTTTTTACTGAGTTCTCAACAGCAGATTTAACTCGGTACGCTCGGTTGTTTCTTTTGCGGATATTCTGTACATGAGTTACCGAGCTCAGATAATAATCTGTCAAAAGTTACTGATGCACGGTAAATATCGTTACTGGTGCACGGTAAATACGATAGCCGAGTGTACCGAGATAAATCTGCTGTTGAAAACTCAGTAGAAAGATGGAAAAAAGTACTGAACTCAGTAGAAAAATTACTGAGCTGGAACATAGTGTGTAAACAGATTTCGCCTTTGAAAAACCAAAGAATTCATATTTCTTGGTAACATTTTTCTTCAGCATTTACAGATACTAATGGCCACATGAATTGTGAACGATTTATGGTATGGATCATACGACCTGAGGTCTGACTTGTGATATTTGCCAGTTATTTGAAAAGATTGAAGATAGATCTTATCAACAGCAGCCAAGCCGAGGGGGGCGACACATCCAGATCTGGATGCATCCTAATCTAAAAATCTCGTAAAAAGCACAACTATCTTCAAAAATCTTTTTCCGTGTACGACACATCTCAACACTCAGATTAATTAGCACATTGAATATAAGTATCCTGCACTTAGATTTTGACCAATTGCTTTTGCACTTAAAAAATAAGTGCAGTCTTATCGAAACTTTGCCAACTCAGTCAAGATAAATTTTATGTGCGAACCTTTTGCTTTTTAAAAGTCAGCTGATGAAATTTCAATCGTGAGGCACATAGTTCCTATTAATAAGAATTATAAGAATATTTTCATTGTGAATTGTTTTTTTAGTAACAACAAAATAAAATTTTGAATAATCTAATGTTGAAGAATAAGTTTTATTTATTTATCCGAGTATTTATCATTGTGCACAGAGTAGTACCAGATCGCGTGGGCCAAATAATGATGATGAGCAGGATGTGTCCAGGTCGTGACTTTTTTCGGGTCCTTTACCGTTGGTTGGTGCCACCGATTGCGTTGATGTGCTTGCTTGTTGTTTTTGGGGAATTAGAGCTGCATCCAACGTTCACAGCCGGACATTTCACAACGTACATGCCACTTGCTAACGCAAATGATTGTCTAGGTGATCCGCCGATGCCACGGCCGACGAACAAGAAGCTCCGCTAATGCCACGGCCAATGCAGTTGTCATAGATTCTACAACGACGGGCCAAAAAGATTGATGTCCAGTTGAATCGCTTAATTCCGGGTCTGATGGAGGGCGCGCATGAGGGTCGATTCCATTGGTGTACTCGAGCTCTCTTCCTTCTGCCTCTTCTTGCCTCCGAGTTGTCATGGCAAACACTCTCTTCTTCTGACTCTTCCAAAACTTCCACTTTGATGATACCACCACAATCGAAACCCTGTAAATTGTATCAACGTTTGATAAATGAAAACGAATAGCAGGTTATTTAAATTAACTCACGTTGAGCTTCCACCAAGCTGATATCTGGTCAAACAGCACGTCCCGGTCGCAGCTTTTTCCGGCAGCTCCCAACAAAATCGTTCGTCCTTGGTGACGGAGGAAGAGCGGTCGACGTTGTAGTGCAAATCTAGAAAGTACAAAAAATTACATAGTTTGAACAAAATTCTATAGTTTGAAGAATAAGTTACTTACCTTCAGCAATTTGGGCGGCAAATTAGTTCTGTTGAGCACAAGGTTTCAGCCAAACAAAAGAAAATTAATCTGTGTATTTCAATGATAAATCAGTTTCAGTCACGTAGTAAGTGACGACAGTTGATAAATTTACGTAGGCAGTTCGCAGTTTATCCACAGAGAACAGACATTTAAGCTCGAACAAAAATACGTCGAAATCGTGTGTAAAGGATTTAAGTGTACCTCAACGCCACCAACGGAGACTGCCCCACATATAAAGTTGATTTGACCCCACGAGGGCAGTGTTCAGCGTTAAAATACACTAGCCCACAAAGCGACATGAGTGCCAAACGGCCAAAAACGGCGAGCACTGAGAACAAATATGACAACACAACAATGTAAGTGATGGGACGCTAGCGCCGCGCAACGGGAGCATACTCTGATATGACCGTTACAAAGTTTTACAAGGTAGGAAGCGAAGATAGACGTCTGTTCTCTGTGGTTTATCTAAAGGTAATCCAATGATATATGGGAAGTTGATGTTATAGGAAGAATACAGAAATGTAAGGTATATTTAATTTTGAATAAGAAACATTATACAGTCCGGATTCGCTGGTTGGGTCACGACTGCGCCCCGATTAGCGAATCGTGTTCGTTCGTTGGGGCAACTGACAACTGATCAAAATGCTCTAGACACACGCAAGTGACGAAAAATACGTCTCGAAACACTCACATATTTGCGCAAACGTTGTGTATACAGGAGCTGTGATACGACGGCGATCAGACGTCAAACTCGTTTTGACATCTATTTTGACATTGACAGTGCTTTTTAGTTGGGTTTTGCCCCAACCAGTGAACATTCAACCTAGCATTCAACCATCGAGATAGCCCATCCAACGAGCTCTCAACGAACGAATCGTCACTGTAATTTGAAATAAATTTTCAGCTTTGAAACTGTCAGTTCGACAACTGCAAAAACTGTCTTCGTCTCTGGAAGTTACGCCAACACTGCTGCCTTTTTCTCGTAAAATAGTAAGCACTGATTGATAAGAAATCAAAGAATTATTGATCCAAAATATATTATTGCAATTAAAAAAAAACAGCATGTTAAAACTCTTGTTTGAAGTAGAAGTGGTTATACAAATTCATGGATTAGAAATTAAAAATCAATTTATTAATTGATCAATTAACTTTCTCTTAACAATTTTAGTAAGTTTGATCAAAGCCATATATTTTGTACTGGCGAAGATTTGATGACCTCGGTGCGGATTTCAAATGGCTTGACGCGGATTTTGCGGTTTTGAAATCCACACTTTTGTAACAGCCCTGTAAATGTGTATACAGTTACGATTCGTTCGTTGAGAGCTCGTTGGATGGGCTATCTCGATGGTTGAATGCTAGGTTGAATGTTCACTGGTTGGGGCAAAACCCAACTAAAAAGCACTGTCAATGTCAAAATAGATGTCAAAACGAGTTTGACGTCTGATCGCCGTCGTATCACAGCTCCTGTATACACAACGTTTGCGCAAATATGTGAGTGTTTCGAGACGTATTTTTCGTCACTTGCGTGCGTCTAGAGCATTTTGATCAGTTGTCAGTTGCCCCAACGAACGAACACGATTCGCTAATCGGGGCGCAGTCGTGACCCAACCAGCGAATCCGGACTGTAAAAGCCAAACTGTGAGTCGATTCTGCGTCATAAACCAACCTGTTGAAATTCATCCTAGCCGTTATGAATGAGCCATTTTACGAAGTGACAACAATGTTGATGATGATATTGATTTTCACGGGTTTGGACGCTACCTCCTGTCGAAATTTCATTCATAAAAACGGCTCGTAAAATGGACATTTGTTTAAAGACCATTAGACCTTATGTAATCTTAGGTTTATTTGCCTGAGTGTATAAAGATTGTTCATGTAGTTGAAAATCGGAATTTTTGACACGCGAAAATCGAATTTTCTTCTAAACCGTGTGTCGGACGTACGTCGGATAAAGTGCGCTGGATAGAGGGTCAGATCCGCTGCCCAGCGCACTACGTCCGACGTTAGGTTTCACGTATGGATATGGAGAAAACTCGATTGTCGCGTGTGGGGAAACTTCAGGTTTCAATCGCGACGACAATATATCTTTTGCTGACTTTCCTCAATGAATGTGTCATCTTTCTTTTTGCAAATGCAGATCATATTAACAACAGCATAAATTTCGCGATTTTTTTTCAAATTTACCCGCAATCAAGCCAGCAAACCCCTTTAAAGCATTCGGATTAATTCTTTCGAGCATTTTAAATTATTTTATGCAATTCAGTATCATAATTTACATTTTATACAACTCATTTTGGTATCATAATGGTCAATTTTTCCGAACTGGCACATTATGCAACTGAAATGAGTTGCATAATGAAAAATAGTTGTGTAATGTTCATAATGCAATTCATTTGAGTTGCATTATGAACATTATGCAACTCAAATGGGTTGCATTATGAAAAAATCATTGCATAAAATTTTGTATGGAACTCGTTGCAAAACTCGGTTTTTTCAGCACTCTTCATATTTATCCAACTCGGCAAGCCTCGTTGGATAAATGTACGACTCGTGCTGAAAAAATCAACTTTTTGCAACTCGTTACATAAATAACTATTAAATTATTTGCTTTAAAACACAAAAACAGGTTTTTATTATGGTGACCTGCTTACCCCGTCTTCCCCTAAAAGCTCCGAAGCTTGCAGTTGCCGCCACCGACGACGCCGGCCAAGCCAGGGGGCCGAGCCGAACGCAACCGAACCCTGAATCATTCGCAGTTTTCCTTTCGAGTCGATCGGACGTGTTTTTCGTTTTGCTCGTCGTCGCGCTGCTGTGTGCAATCGTCATCAGTCATCATCAACCATCATCGTTCCTCCCCCTTGCGTTCGCTGTGTTGCGCCCGCCAGGCGGCGAGGATTGTGCAGTGCGCGTTCTTTACTGTTTCGTTTTATGTGTGTTCGTGGTGGAGGAGTAGCCGCGTCGGTGGTGGTGGCTCCGCGTTCTCAACCCAACCACCCACACCCTCCCCCTCGCTGATTTTTAGTGTGTTGCATTGCATTGGCGTTCGGTTCGGTTTGTTTGCGCGACGGCAAGCGGCTCGCCCCACCCGCGCCCAATCAATCCAAGGAGTCCGGTCGGTCGTTTCGTTTACGATCATCATCAAAACAATCGCCGTCCGAGTAGGTCGTGATCAAGCGCGTGAGTGTGTGCGTGCGCGAAGGAGCGGATTTGATGTGCAAAAACAAGACAAGAAGATCATTAGGGGGAATCGGATCAGTACGCGCCGTTGGGGTATAACGACTTACCCCCAATATCTGCCTGATAAAAAGAGTTTTGATGTAATGTGGTTGCTCTAATCGATAGCACTGTTAATTTTCTATCTTCTCAATCACTAAAACTTGGAGTTTCACAAAAAAAAAAACAAAAAAAAAAAAACGATTTTAGCCATTTCTGTTGTAAGAATGCGAAAACCTCTTTCAAAAGCTAATATCTTTGCTTGGGCAACGTTATTTGGTTTACAGTTTTCAGTTATTGGAAGATAACATATCGTTCTTTGGTGTGCAGGCAACAAAAATGGACATTTTTGTGTGCTTCATGGCTAAAATCGAGTCATTCTTCAGAGGGGGCGCGTTACCCCGATTTCCTTTCTAACAAAAAATATTTGCATCAACAGCCAACATACAGCGAGTATCAGCATCCAAGTGTGCGCGCTTGTAACGAATATCGATAGTAGGCAAAGGGCAACAGAGAAAAAAAAAACATAGCAGGCTTGGCGAACCCGCACCCATCAGCAATAAGGGAATCGCACCATCAAAATGTGAACCTTCGACGCGGGTGTGCACGTCGAAGAAGCGGAACCAGATCGACAAAAGTATGAAAAATATGTGAACTGAAATCCGGAGTGTTTCGTTCCAAGTGGTGACGGTGACAGTCAGTCAGTCAGTCAGTGTAGTGATTGTGAATTTATATTGGCGACGTGTGTGATAAGGAAGGTGTTTTCTGCGAAACAAGCAAGAAAAAGAAGCAAAAATGACCGTCTCGTCGTGGAAAAGTGTTGGTCAGGCGAAAATGCTCGCTATCGGTAAGAAATCCCGGTGGTTTGGGGTGGGGCTCTGGGGTTGGTTAATCATTTTTGTATAGCGGGATAGATGGATGAAGAAATGTTCTGAGCGCGTAAGTGCAACCAACAAGAAGAAGCAAACGGTTTAATCGCAGCAAGCGGAGGAGAAACCGTTGTCAGCGAAAAGGAAGCATAGCTTGCTTGATGTGAAGACGAAGTGTGGTGTAGCGGAGAAGTTGCAAGAGGGCGTTCAATGACAGCGCAGCAGTGCTGAACGATGCGATGCGGAGATGTGTGTGACATTTTTTTTATGCTGTTTATTTTTGTATGGGCAAAGGCTCTGCTCTCTTAGCATGGGTTAAGAAGTTGAGTCTGAAGTTGTGGCAAAACGATTGGATTGGATTGTTCATCATGCGGTAAGCTCGTTACAGTTTATTTGTTATAGTTCCTGGTTGCAGACTCAGATGATCAAGTATTGAAATATTTCATATCAGGAAATATTTCTGGAAAGAATGCCTTGAGGAACTCCTAACCGAATTAACGGATAATCTTGTGAATGATTCCTGGAAACCTCTCTAAGAAATTGTTAGGAGGAGGCCCCGAAGAAGTTACAGAAAACAATCTCGATGAAATTCCTGGATGAATTTGGAGATGCTCTTGAAGGAGCTACTGGAGGAATTCTTGATAAACTTTCCGAAGAAGCTTCAGAAGCAATTTCATGAGAAATTCTTTAAGGTATTCCTCCGAGAGGAACTCCCGAAGAAATTCGCGATGAAAGTTTTGGCGGAACTCCCGAAAAAACTCACATAGAACCTCTAGAACCTGTCGGAGGAATGTTCGGAAAAAACACTCTGAGAAACGTTTGAAGTTGTGATACCTTATGTTATAATTTACTTTAAATGATGAAAATAACTTTGTTGAGTTTACCGTGTTTGTTTACGTCTAGGATCTGTCACCTGTATAAATGTTGTTTATTGTTGTCCAGAGTGTGAATGATTGTATGTAGTGAATAAGTATCGTTAATAAGGTGTATACAAATAATGAATACGGTTGCATAGAGAGATTCTCACAGAAATAATTTGCGGAGGAATTCTTATAGGTATTTATTTAAAGAACTCCTGAAAAGGCTTCTGAAGGATTTTAAGTTTCTCAAATGATCGCCCGTAGAAGAGAAACTACTGGACGATGTTTCAGAGATCTACTGAAATAGTTTCTGATAGAAATAATCCAGAAGAATTCTGAACTTCTAGGATGATTCCCGTGAAAGTCCTTGAGGAGTTCCTGGTAGAAGGGTAGAGCTAATTTCGGGTGGATCTCCTAGATGAATTGCTAGTGTAACGCCTAGGGAAATTCTCGGTGAAATTTCTACAGGATTTCCCGGCGAAACTCTATGAAGATTTTCTGTAGGAAAGTCCTTGAAGAATTCCCTGTGGAGCATCCAGAGAAACTCGGAGTAGAACTTTTGGAAGATATTATGGTAGAACTCCTAGTGGATTTCCTGGTGTAGCTCCTCGAAGTAGTCCTGCTGTAAATTAGAGACGAATTTTCGGTGGAACTCCATACGGATATATTCGGCGGAAGCTCCAAATGAATTCCCAGAGGATCTCCTGGAGGAATTTACGAAGCATCTACGTGGCGGAGCTTCTACAAGTATTCACAGTGAAATTCCTAGAATACTTTCTTCCAGAAGGATTTCCGGTTAAACTTCTAAACAAATTTACGGTGGAAATGTTAGAGAAATCTAGCAGGAATTCTCAGTGTGCAATTTTAAGAAGAACTCCTGGTGAAACTTTCAGAAAAGTTCCCGGTGGATCACCGGGTGATCACCTCTAGAGAAAGTCCAGGTACTTCTGCGGGAATTTGCGGTGGAATTTCCTAAAAGAATTCTGGGTGAAACTCCTAGAGAAATTATCGTTGTCACTCTGGAGGAACTTCCGGATAAACTAACTGCTAGGGATATTTTCCGGTGGAACTCTTGGAGAAGCTCCCATTGAAACTCCTACAGGAGTTTTCACTGGAAAGAATAGGGAATCGAGCCACTTGGGCGGTGGCTTCTATATTCGTCTGTTTTCCACTATAACTCAGTCAAATTCGAACCAATTGACACAATTTTTGGAATGCGGTGAGATTGGTATTGTATCTACCCGTGTACAAAATTTCAAGTCAATTGATTCAAAGTTGACTGAGTTATAGTGGAAAACAGACGAATATAGAAGCCACCGCCCAAGTGGCTCGATACCCTACATAAAATGATGATGTGAAAATTCCTAATCACGTTTCTAGGATGCCGTACAGAAGTTACGTAACGCTCCAGGGAGAGAAGAGAGTTCAGGCAAGCGTTACGGCCAATGCAAAAATTTTGAGATTTTCATACAAAAAGCTTTACGGAAGAGAAAAGGGACCAGAAAATTGAGATTTAAGCTTTACGAAATAAATAGATGCTACCTTAGAGATTTTCAATAAAACTTCTAGAAGATTTTTCGCTGAATTTCCAGCGGAAATTTCGGAGCTGTATCTGGCGAAACAAATAGATAAATTTCCGAACAAACTCATGCGGGAATTAACGGTGGAGCTCATAAAGTAACTACTTGATGACATTTTCAAAACAATCTAAACAACTCATACAATATTTTCCGGCCGAACTTTCAATAGTTTCCGAAGAAATTATCAAAGAAATGGTTGAAGATATTTCTAAAGAAAATTCCAGTACAATTGCAGAACAAATTCTTAAATAAATTACAGATTTTTAATAGGATTGTCAATGGAATTTCCGAAGGAATATCAGAAGGATAGTCCAAAAGATAAAGCGGAGAGGTTTCCAAAGTAAATACTGAAAGAGTTTTGAAACTAATTGGATAAATAAACAAGTCTGAGGAATTGTAACCTCAAACCTTAAATTGTAGAAGAAATTATCAGAGGATTTTTCAAAGTAATTATTGTTTTGTTCAGACCACAACTGTTCGAAAATAGAATTCTACACAAGCTTTGTTCTATTTAACTGTTAAAATTTAGAATGAAATGCGTCCACTGAAATCGGTGTTAGAGCATCCCCAAGAGAGTTAGTTAATTATAAAAATGTGCGGGAGTTTTAAAATACATCTAGAACTGCATCTCGGGAATCTTCAGCAGATGCTTCAAATTTATAAATTCGAACGATTGTTTCAAAATTTGAAACTGGCATACAACCAACAATACAACCCCGTTTTTGTACAGTTTTTAAACAAGGTTTTAACGCGTTCTATTTATGTTGATGCAATGGCAAATTTCAAGTATTCTTCTTCTTGGCGTAACGTCCTCACTGAGACAAGGCCTGCCTCTCAGCTGAGTGTTATTTTGAGCACTTTCACAGTTTTTTTTTTTAACTAAGAGCTTCCTTTGTCAATAACCATTTTGTATACATGTCGTATGGTAGGCACGAAGAACGTGCCTCTGGAGCCGACCTACTGATAGGCATGAAGATGCTCTATGCCCAAGAAAGCCGAGAAAATTTTTTCTACGAAAAGCTCCTGGACCAACCGGGAATCTAACCCGTCACCCTCAGCATGTTCATCCATGTTGTATGCCTACGTCTTACAGCTGTGTCTATGTCAATATAAACGATTCTCGGTTACGCGAGTTTGTATATACAGTTAACGAGTATATTTTTCTTATTATGCGACTTTTATCATACACCAACGCGATTTAAACTATCGTGTTTATCTTATTATGGATGTAGTATCAAGTGAAGTCGTATAATCATCGCAGTACGTAATTATACGATCTTTTTGACACTGTGAATTCAGTCGCAACCTTATGCGAGTGCAGTGTGATGTGGTCATATCTTATATAAGTAGATCTATATTCTTATAGGACCTTTACTAGATACATCGCAATATGTTCAAAAAGTAACATTAAATGCGATCAAAATTGCAGTCGTATGAGATAGTAACTTGCATCCTTATGCGACTCCTAGTTGTGTGGGTAATACAAAATGTTTGAGAATTGTGAAGAAAAGTTCTAAGGATCCAGTGGAGTTTCTGAAGCTTTGGGACACATATAGTACCGGCTTCCTGATGATGACGGAACCTCCATTGGACCCGCTATATCCGATTGGATCGTTTCAAGCAACTCTTCTGCTCTCAACCCGCTTTTGCTGAACGGAATACGACTCTGCTTCTCCATCGGAAGTACCGCACAATCGTCATAGGTTTCTCTCTTCGTCACCCTGCTGTAATGCAGGTGTCTCATCTACTTATGCCAAGTTTCGATGGATGCAGTTGCAGAGCTCAGCATTGCTCGATCGTGCATTCTCGATGACCACTAACCTTCCAGATTGAAAATTTCACAACCACTTGACAAGGAATACCACCTCGGAGCCTTTCTTCACTATCTGTACCGCCGACAGAAGGTTCGTCGGCAGGTCCGGGATAAACTGGACATTATGCACTAGAATTCCATCCCTAGTCGCTTGACCCTAAATTGTGTGGATTGTATCAGTCCCACAAGCTTCGATTTTCATTGTTTCCTATTGTCTGCTGCGAAAATCCAGCTTGCACTGCGCATATCTTCCAGTAGCTTTAGATCCCTAGTCATACGCCTGATAGCTGTGGAATTCAGATACCAGTTGTTCCGCTCCAGCCCTTCAATCGCCGACAGCATCGTACAAAATGCGCCAGCTGTCTTGCTTTCTGAACTCTCCGGTTGGACAGAACTTCGCTATGTGGTCAAACTTGCTAATGTTCTGGAATTGTTGGCCTTTCCATTGATTCTTGTATTTAGCGCTGCCATGGACGATCTCCGGTTTTTCTTTGAACTACCCTTCGCAGCAAACACTGATTTCTCGCTTGATAACAGTTCTTCTAGCAAAATCAGGCAATTCAGCCAGTAGAAAAAAGGATGGTACGTTTGAATCATCCTGTTTGCAAAGGCTTCCGTTGATCCGCTCGACTTCGCTTCGGTCCGAGTCAGCTTGTAAAACACGCTAACCTCCCACGTCAAGTATTCGGACGAAAGGCAGGAAAACTCGATTTTTGTAGCAGCTCGGCGTATGAAAACAGCTCAAACTAAAAAAGATTTATTATTTTAGAATATTAGTGAATAGAAATAAAGTTGAACGCTTACAGATTTAGTTTTTGCTTCTTCCAAAAATATGCATCCGCGGCAGCAACGTGCGATACTAATCGTCGACCTATCAACCTGAATAATCCAACAGTATTCTATTTCATTTCATTAGTTTTTATCCAAATTTATCGCTTTTTGCTTACCGTTTACTATAATTTCAAGTAGGTATTAGAAATTTTATAGGAAATTAGATAATTCACATTTTTTATGAGAAAATATAGAAATTCACTTTATCTTCAATGGCTTTCTGTTTTGGTTACTTATACTAGTCATTTCTTCGTCTGTCAGTTGTCACATTTTTGAGGAGGGTTGCCAATCTCGACTGCGGTGGAATCTTGCTGCATGCCCTGTGGTTTCAACATCAAGTTTCCTTGAACGCTTGGCTGAGTTTCATCCAAGCCTTCTCAGCTGTTCTTGCCTCACGAACATGGTAATAATTTGCCGAATCCAGGACAGTACCGACGGGCGCCAGCGTTCCCTCTGTATTCCTTCTGGGTTCAACGGCATCTCCAAAGTTCCTCTACCACAGAGAACAGACATTTAAGCTCGAACAAAAATACGTCGAAATCGTGTGTAAAGGATTTGAGTGTACCCCAACGCCACCAACGGAGACTGCCCCACATATATAGTAGTGTGGGTCATCGGAACCGTTTTCTCAGATCAAAGCTTTTTTGGTTCCGTTTCGGGTCCTGAGTATCTGTGCAAAATTTTAGCACGATTGGTTGCGTCTACACTTTGCGCATTGCAATTGAAATTTGTATGGGATTTTGTATGGGAAAACATACTTTTTTGCATTTTTGTCATAAATTGAAAAAGTTTGTCTGAAACTTTTTAACCAACACTATCAAATGATAGCCTAGGATGTTCTGAAAAACTTTGTTGAAGACCGCAAAGCGATCCGATGCTTGTGAAAATAGTTATAAGCAACGAACCGCATGCATGTGTTTATGTTTTAACATGTAAAGGAATAACAATAGCAACAAAATCATGCTGTTTCGTCAAGCAATACCAACGCTATAACTTTTTTCGTAAGCATAAGATTAATTCGCGGTCTTCAACAAAATTTTTCAGGACACCCTAGGCTATGTTTTTACTTTATCGGTCCCATGGTTTTAGACAAATTCGAGCTTGTTATGAGAGAAATGCAAAAAAGTGTGTTTTCCCATGTAAAACCCCATATAAACTTCAAACGCGATGCGCAAAACGTAGACACAACCGATCGTGCCCAAATTTAACACACTTGTTAGGGTCCTGAAATGGAATCAAAAAAGCTTTGATCTGATGGGATACCATTGAATTTTTCATTTTTCCATATAAACGATGACCCACTCTAATATATAGTCGATTTGACCTCACGATGGCAGTGTTCATCGTTAAAATACACTAGCCCACAAAGCGACACGAGCGCCAAACGGCCAAAAACGGCGAGCACTGGAAACAAAAATGACAACACAACAATGTAAGTGATGAGACGCTAGCGCCACGCAACGGGAGCATAACCACATACTCTGATATGACCGTTACAAAGTTTTACACAAGACAGAAAGCGAAGATAGACGTCTGTTCTCTGTGCCTCTACTTTGAGTGAAGTTTGAACAGCATATTTCCAGATGCTCCACGTTACGCTGGGTCTATAACCTCTTGTAAAGTGTGAGACTTGCAGTGAATAAGGGCCTCCAGTTAGCCTAGTGGTTAAGGCTATGGATCGCCAATCCGGAGACGGCGGGTTCGATTCCCGTTCCGGTCGGGAAAATTTTCTCGACTCCCTGGGCATAGCGTATCATTGTGCTTGCCTCACAATATACAAATTCATGCAATGGCAGGCAAAGGAAGCCCTTCAATTAATAACTGTGGAAATGCTCAAAGAACACTAAGTTGAAGCGAGGCAGGCCAAGTCCCTGTGGGTACGTAGAGCCAGAAAGAAGAAGAAGAAGAAGGCACGTCTGGTTAGTATGAATGACAACTCGGAATGAGTGTATTTCTCTAAATGAACTTATTGACATATTCGAAGGATTGTGAAAATTATTTTTTCAGAGGTTCCTGCGTAACCTGTAGTTTTCGATGATATTGTGGACATCCAGCCGCAAAGTCATCAAAAGCTACAGAATATGTTGAACACCGAAGATAATTTTACAAGCACTTTCCGAGGTAAAAACTGACGAAACGAAGGCATAGCACCACCAACCGTTTCTTAATTTGGTCGGCCATATAAAAAAAACCGTTACAATTTTGGAAACGCAGCGCCGTTCGCGTGCACAGTCTGCTACGATCCAAACAACGTATACAGCATCTTGTTGTGTACCAAACATTCATGCCAATTGAGAATTCAAAATGAATTAGACGAGGACGTATTGTTGTTGACATTTCTATCTAAAAGGACTATTCCTAAATGGCTGCATCCTAATATATACATCGATTCGTAAAACTTTCAAGCTATTTTTCGAATGTAGTATAATCTCTTTATATAACATGCGGTCCTCGCACATGTTGACAATGTTGTGTATACTACAACCGTGACCCAAAATCCTTATTTTCAAAATAAGTGATCGATTGAAGGATAAGTTACATGGAGTGTATTTCTCAGCAGCATTTGTTCCTTCTTTTGCAACATTCCCCATCGACACCAAATCAAACAAATTAAGGCGCCTGTCTAGTGGAGCGCAAGTAAAAACAGGATATTAGCAATATATCGACAAACGACAGAGACGACTACAATACCTAAGTTTAGTTTGCTACCTTCCGCACTAGTGCCGCCGTCTTCGACGCCGTCTTGTCTTGCAATGATGATGAGAGCCCAAAAACAGAAGCAATAAGAACCAAATTAGTTCGAACGCCGGAAGTCTTCTACCTTTTACCTCCTTCATTCGTGAACTTTTTGGGGGTTGGCTATAGGAACAGTGGACGTATCATCATCGTGCTTCCATATAGAGGATTGTAAAAAGTACAAATTTGGGCAATTTGGCTTTGCCTTTCGGGGCTACCTAGTACCTGTACGATTTGGTAGTTAACTTTAGGCTAAGCTATGCCGAAAGGATTTACAATTCCATATTGAATTCATTGGCGAAACTACGGACTTTTACCAGGGGGTGCACTACAAACAAATATTCATTAGTTCATCCATTCATCATTCATCGCCCCATATCTCACAGCAGTGCAGTAAAATTCTAGGGGGTGCCTGGCACCCCCGGCACCCCCAGTAGTTTATGATTGAATTCCAGCTTAGAAGTAAATATGTAGTTAGTTATTCATGCAAATAGTTATCTTATATTTATCTAATGATGGGGTACAGCCTCGCGACTCGAATTTCTCATACGATTTGACAGCTCCTATTGTTGACTGTTATTTCTTTGCGTGCATATTTTCGCGCCGCGCCGCGTCACGCGTCCACTCTAGCCGTCACCTAAGACTTGCTATGTTAGTGGTATTTAAGAGTGCTGAAAGATTTAATTTTGCAACGAGTTCCATACTAGTTATTTATGCAATGATTTGTTCCTTATATAACTCATTTGAGTTGCAGATTGTTCATAAGGTATCCAAAAAGAGTTACATAATGAACTTTTTGTAATTTCTCATCGTAATAGGCTGTTTTACTTCACGCAAATCTGACAGAAAAGGGCCTACTTTCCCACATCAAACTAGCAGTGCTATAATGGTTTATTACAGCACCGATTTGCGTTGCGTAATGAACCATTACAGCACTGTTTTCAGTTTTGATTGTGACAACTGCAGAGCATAACTTGCTATGATCAGATTTTCTTAAACATGGTTATGAACATCAGTGTGCAGTTTGCTGAACATTTTTTGTTAAAAACTATCCTCAAGTGGTAATTTAAGAAACTGCAAAAAACGTTGTACGCAACTCGGCAAGCTTCGTTGGATGATTGTACGACTCGTGCTGTAAAAATCCTCATTCTGCACCTTGTTGCGTAAACTACTATTATTCAACTCTTTTTTTATTATGCAACTTATTTCAGTTGTATACTAAAGCAGTACGAAAAAGTAGGTCAGTATGATACTGAATTGCATTAAAATCTATTTGGTACTCAAATTACTACTCTACCCCTGCTGAGTGGATTATTCGGAGCCCTTTTTTCGGTGGTTTCAATTTAAACCCGAACTGAATTAAAATCACGTATCTAACGGTATTTGATGTGTATGTACCACCATGTGTACCGTCGTTATTTCTTTATCGATGATTCACGGTTTCCGTCGGATTCATCGATATTTTAACCGTCTTACGATTCGAGGATGTGGTTTCTGTGGTTGGTTTTTGCCAACACACCTGGAAATGTTCACCTTCGACACGAGTTTGGCCTACTGTGATTCATTCAAGAAAAAACAACATATAAACTTTTATTAAAATTTGAAGCTTAATACTAATGATTAAGATTCGACGCTAAGAAAACGGATCCGTTTCAGCCAGCTAGCGAACCCTGGGAAAATATCCTTCCCGTCAGCAGCTCACAGCTGTTTCGACATGGGAGCGTGGCGTGAGAGAGCACCATCGAAGCAGGCGAGAAAGTCCTTGGTAATTGGCTTTCCACTTAGCCACCTTCGCCTCGAATCGTTTTGGCTTCGCTGTCTGCCTGTCGGGGTGCGGCGGCTTCACAGGCATGATGGTGATTTATGAATGGATGGACGAAGGAAGGAATCCTTCCTTGCGAACGAACACAAAGATGAAGACGAAAGGAGCAACAGAGACCAAAAGGCTCAAATCAATTCCCATGGCCCGGCTAACGACGACATCCTTGAGCGTACGATTCGAGCGCACATGGATCGAAGGCGGCTGGCCCCAGCTGTGCGAGAGAAAACCACTTCTCGTCTCGTCATCGTCAGTCAATAGCCTCGAAATTGGAGGATGAAAGGAAGAAGACTAGACCGATTGTACAGCAGGGCCACACTAGACTAATAGTTTTGTTGTTTTTTTTGTTATGTTTTAAGCTTCAAGGCGACGGTGGATTGTGGTAGTTCCTGGAAGGAACTTGAAAGAAAGAGCTACGCTTGAGTTATTCCAATGAGATTTCGGAAGGATCAACACGTAGACGTAATCAAATTTTTGACTTAAGTTTTTTAAGAAAACCAGAACTAGCAAAACAGAAGCAGCCAAAACAATTTAAAACAATCTCTACGAAACGTTGAAAGTTTGTTTCATGAGATTTTCGATCTTGTTTAAAAGATATCTGTCTCAGTTTAGGTTAAATGTATCTCAGCAAATGGCAACACTGTATAATGTTAAACATTTATCAGTACGGTTTTGAGAAAGAATACCGTCTACCCTCGTTGGTTTGACCGCATCTAATCTGAACACTTTTTAATTTGACCCCCTCTAATTTTCACATCATTCAAACTAAAAATGATTCAAACGTCATTCGGATCATGGAACGGGGTGAAACGGAACGCAGAAGCAAAACAAAACAGTAAAAAGGGTTCCCATCAGTGCGTTTTTCGATGCCCACAGGGTTTCCAGTTAGCTTAGTGGTTAAGGCTATGGATCGCCAATCCGGAGACGGCGGGTTCGATTCCCGTTCCGGTCGGGAAAATTTTCTCGATTCCCTGGGCATAGCGTATCATTGTACTTGCCTAACAATATACAAATTCATGCAATGGCAGGCAAAGAAAGCCCTTCAATTAATAACTGTGGAAGTGCTCAAAGAACACTAAGTTGAATCGAGGCAGGCCAAGTCCCAGTGGGGACGTCGAGCCATAAAGAAGAAGAAGAAGAAGGGTTACTAGAAGTTCAAATTAAAAAATGAACCCCGTTGGTTTGCATGAGGTGTCGTTTAAACCAACGGGGGTAGACGGTATCGAATTCGAATGTTCAGTCAAGATTACGCAGTCGTCTCTGGTGGCATCTTTGGCGTCATTTTATAACGAAGAATTCTTGTAGTAGCTGGCAGCACTGTAGATTCAAACAAAGCTGAATATCTTAAAACCAGTAAGAGATAGACAAAACGACTTTCGTATTATGATTTTTGAACACATTTCTAATGTCTTCCTTTTTATGGCTTTCCTAGGGTTCTGAAGGATAACATAGTTTGAATACTGCATGCACAAATTGTGATGCAGTTGTAAGTATGAGCATACCCCCTTTGCGATTGCAAATTTTGATACCATTGATAATAACATCCAAGGTAACAATTTGTTGCTGTACATACTTTTATCCAACTATTTTAATGCAGCCTTTATGCAGCTCTTAAACATCTAATTTTGGTTATTCTATTCAACCTTTAGTTGGTTTGAGGTTCATTGTAATGCTTATTTAAGGCTTAATATGCGCTTAGTCACCAAGTTAGTTACATTTTCATATGTACTTTCAAGGACGGTACATCTTCTTTAGCATACCAAGGATTGTTTTTGACGGTTTGAAGATTTTTTTTAGGAAATCTTATTCAAAATATTCCAAAAAATCTCATTTTTTCCTGCAGATTGAGCACGAGCTGTCATTACAGTTCGCCTTAATCTACATTCGTCTTATTTTGAATTGGTTTACATCCACTTTTTGACGTTCAAACTGGATGCATTTCCTATTTTTTGATTTTAGTTTTTTAAGTAAATAATGCAATAATGCAATATCTTCTATCTATATATATAAAAATGCAGTGGCATACGTGGGACCGCGCATAACTTGAGAGAGAAACGTCAGATTTAGGTCGTCCTTGTTTTGTTCTATTAGTTTTCACCCAAGGAAGGTTTATGAGGCAAAAAACATGGACAATTTGAGAGTTTTTGAAAATCGGGTTTTCATACATTTTGAACAGGGACTTGGGCGCTTGGCTAGGGACTTGAAACGTCAAAAAACGCAGTAGGCAAGACAAAGTTTGCCGGGTACAGCTAGTTTTCATTTATTAAGCAAAGTTTAATTAAACAACTCATTATTAATCGGTTTCCACTCATTTTTAGAGGAAGGGTCAAAGTATGACATGTATGAAATGCGTCAATGGGTCCGCCTAAATATCTTAACTTTTGTCAGTCGACGCCTGCTGCGGAACGCTGTTAGCTCCGCCCATTTGGAGCGCTGGAAAGCGCTACGTCGTACAGATGGTATTTATACGGGTAACAGCACCGCACCCGTATCATTTTAGGGACGAATGACCTTCGGGTTAAAGTCCCTGGACAACAACAATAGAATAGAAGCACCCGTATCATTGTTGCTCGCACGCGTTGGGCGCATACAGGTGTCATTTTGTTTCATGTTGCATAGAAAAATACAGTTTTTTTTTCTGAAAGTTGGCAACATTGCTGTCCTAAAAACAAAAATCAGATTTTGTAATTCACGGCAATTGCAACCGTTCACATGTTCATTGTTGATTGAAAGAACGTAATACCGTAATACATTATCAGTAAGCCTTCAAAGTAGAATTGCCTTGAGTAGTTGTATTACGCATTTAGTTCACCACTGGACTATCGTATGAGTTTTCAAGAGTGCAAAAACGTAAATAAAAGTGCGCGATTGCATCAAATCAACTCGCTGTCTTCAGAGCACTTATTCAGCATACATCATAGTAATAGTGCGCTGAAGACACCAATTCGATTTGATACGTTCGTGCACTTTTAAACGTATTTTCGCACTTGTGAGGAGTGAATGCGAAGTCCAGTGGTGAACTAAATGCGTAATACCTATTTGTAAAATTTCAATTTTTAAAGGAACGGATTTGAGATAAAATATCGAATGCAAATGTTCAGTCAAGATTATAAAGATGCAGCTTGGCATCTTTGGCGTAATTTTCATAATAACTGGCAACACTGGTCATGCATTTTCAAGTAAAGTTGAATATCTCAGATGCGATGTAAGATAGACAATTCGAATGTTCAACAATGTTATAGTGCACCTCGATTGCAGTACATTATTTCACACGACATACAAATATTGCTGGCACCACTGATCGAAAAAAATTCAAATTAAACTCAAAATCTCTGATTCATTACAAGATAAGTTGTTCGAAATGCAAACTTTTAGGTGTGTTCCTAATATGTAATTGGATAAATCTCAAGACAAATCACTATGGCGACCCACCGGCACGTGTTTTCAAAAAAAATGTATTTTTTTACAAATTTGAACAGACTTTTTAAAATAAATACATCATTTTCATAGGCCTTGAAAATCATTTTTTTAGAAAAGTAAGCATCTTAACTCAAATGCTCAGCTGCAGTAAACTCTTAGTGTAAATAATTTGAGATAAGTTTACAAATTTTCAATATATTTAACCAGCCTGGCTCCATGCAACACTACAGAACAGGTTTTAGGTATTTTCTCACACATTCTAGAAATAAACATAAAACTGTACAAAGTTTTTGAAGATATAATGGCAATTTTAATGCTGAAGAATTCAAAAATCTTCTTTAAAATGAAAGATCGGATTGAGAACTATTTCCGTAGCTTCGGTAATAGAATTTACTGAGGCTAGTACATCAACTGTCAAAAATGTGAGCAAAAGGTAAACAAACCGTATTTGTTGATTCAGCTGTTCTAATTTCGTCTAAAATTTACCGAATTCGGTATTCAAAAATCAGGATGGTCAAATTAATTCTCTTGAAATTTAAGTCATATTCAAACACACATATTTTATTTCTATTTTTATTGAAAACACTTTTCAGTTGTTCTGGTTTCCGTAATAATTCAAATTATCGACATTCAGCAGGATTTTACAGAAGTTTATCTTTACTGAAATTCGATAACGGTATCGCACAGACAAACAGAAGTAACATTGACAAAAAATCCATCAACAATCATTTCAACTCATAGTTGTGGCCTTCACAAGCAGATTCACCTAGCGCCTTCTGTTGACGTTATTGCCAATGCAGTGTTTCGTGAAACATTTTCTCCAGGTGATGGTAGTGTGAACTGTACGATAGATTTTCATGAAAAGAAAAATTCTAGACGTTACGGCTGTTTGCTTGTGGGTTAGGTTTCTAGTCGAAATTGAGTTTTTTTTGCTGATTTTTGTTGATTAAACATTCAATATACTCAAGACTAAGACTTTTAAGACCAACAAATGGTCGCAGTGGAAATGTACCCAACAAGAAAAACAAGACTTTCAATACAACATTTTGAATAGTATTAAGGAGAAACTGAATTTCTAGAGATAACTCGATTCTTCAAGGAACTTTTTGAAATTAGAAAATGGTTAGCAAATTTTATTTGACATAAGTTAACCTTCACATACCCGACCCCCGACAACTCGTTTTGAAAATGCTGGCATTTCGTCAATTTTCATTCGATTTTTTTGAAGTCGCCCTTAATCGATCATAAATTGGTTCTAGTTTATTACACTCAAGTGGTCATGAAATATCCGGAACCATTCCGGAGATATTCTGGTTTGTACTGGGGTCAGGGGGTGGGGTAGTCGTCTATTTTTCCAAATGACCAAAAGTGATTATTTCGTGTGTTATTGTGTTTGAAAGGCCCTAGCGGAACCTGTTTCAGGTGTTCCGGAGCGGCCATATCAGTTGAACCATACTTCTGTCATTTTTTTCAACCCCATTCTCTTGAAGTCATGTAGTTTAATAAGTCGCACAGCAAGTTTTAGTTGCAAACCAGAAATGTCCCCGATGTCACTCCCGTGGAACCTATGCTAGATGTTTCGGGGTGGCCATATTAGTTGATACAGACTTCAGGGTATCGTTTCTGACTCAGTCATTCAAAATCATGAAGTTTGATATGTCACACGACATGTTTTGGATGAAAACCAGAAGTGACCCCAATGAGCCCCCCTCGGAACCTGTCACGGTGATCCGGATGGGTCAACTAATTCAAATCTGCTTATCGCAGTTGTGTTTTATTGTTCGCAAAGAAAATTCCGCTGAAAATCGATGGTTCAAACACTAAAACACACGAAATAATCATTTTTAGCCATTTCGGCACCCTCCCTGACCCCAGTACAATCCGGAATGTCTCCGGAATGGTTCCGGATATTGCATGGCCACTTGGGTGTAATAAACTTGCACCAATTGATGATCGATTGAGGGCGACCTCAAAAAAAGTTGGATGAAAATTGACGAAATGCCAGCATTTTGAAAATGAGATGTTGGGGGTCGGGTACGTGAAGGTTAATTAAGATGTCGCGACCCATAGTTTGAGAAACGCTGATCTACAGGATTCCAGAAAATCGCTTGATGAATCACTGCAGGAATTTTTAAAGAAATCGTAATTGCTTTCTATGTAGTTGGAAAAACTACATTCGTATTAAGATTTGTTTCATATAGTTTTTATAGTGTTGCCAGTTGTCACGAAAACATGAGCGACTATTGTAAAACATATGATCAGTGCCGGATTTAGGCCTCGGGGGGCCCGGGGCAAACCCTAAAAAGTGGGCCCCCAGAATCAAAATTTAGAAAAAAATGAACCATACAATTACGTTTTTTTCTTAATCTTATGTATTATTTTAGACCTAATATTGAAAGCTTCTGATTTCTGAACTTCTCCAAAACTCCGACAAATAGAAAATTATTCGAACATTTAATTTGATATTTGACTCAAATGTCAAAATGCTAGCGTAAATGACATCTCGTTCAGATAGTACATATATTTTAAACTTTCATCCGAATTGAAAACATTTATACAAGTTTAAGAAATTAGCGTTCAGTTAAAAATCTACTAAAACATGTAGCAACTTTATTTGAGCTTGCACGGGATCGACGAGTATTTCAAAATTCAGATTATATAAAAATTAGTCTCTTGGGAGCAACTGTAGCAGTAAATCTTAATATCTTCAATAAAACCAAACATAAAGATATGGAAAGTTACAGTTTCCAGGACACTCGGTTTTAAAAACTAGCCTTAACTCCCAAACATCTCCAGAATTCATCATCTTCTCTTTTTCATGATAGCAGCGAACTGATGCAAATAAGTATAAGACATTTGTTTCCAAAATATAATCATAATCAACAAACGTATGTATAATTGTATAATCATTGTGAAATAATAGATAAATTTGTGAAACTATTGAAATTTATATTGATGAACAATTACTTAATCTTTCTTGCACTCTGCTTAGAGACACTTTTTGTAGCAACTTGAAGTCACGGAAAAGTGTTTCCACTCGATAAGAACTTTCAAGGGTTTTGAGAAAATCGCATATTTTCAAATACTGCACCAAAAATAATGAAACTTTTGATTTCGAATTAATCTTAAGAGAAAATCCAGATAAATGGCCAAACATAGTTTAGATACCTTTAGGAACCCTATTATAAGTTCTTTTTTTAGTGTGACTTCCTCACTGGGACACTGCTTCTTACCTTAGTGTTTTATGAGCACTTCCACAGTAACTGTGGAACTGTTATTAACAAAGAGTTTCCTTTGTCAATGACCATTTCGTATGTGCATACCGTGTGGCAGACACGAAGACACTCTTTTCCTAAGGAAGTCAAGGATTTTCCTTTACGAAAAGTTCTTGGAACGACCGGGAATTGAACGCGTCACCCTTAGTATGGTCATGCTGAATATCCACACCTTAAGGCTCAAGCATTCGTCATCATTTGTCGGAAATAGAAAAGCAGTTTTTTTCGCTGTAAATCAAAACAACGACCACGAGAATGTATTCACTGTATTCTATTCCTCGTGTGGAATACAGTGAATCCATTTTCGTTGCAAAAATGTTTGATTTGAACGAGAAAACTGCTTTCAAATGTTTAATGATGACGATGATTTCAATGACGAATGCTTCAACGTTAACAGCTGTGGCTATAGGGGCTTTGTATAAAATATGAACGCTCATTCACGTGGATTTCATATGGTTTCGTTGAAAAATATAAATTGTATTTCGGATTTTTGGGGGGCCCCCTTCATCGGGGGGCTCGGGGCACTTGCCCCCTTTGCCCCCCCTTAAATCCGGGCCTGCATATGATGACACTTTGTGCTCACTTAAACCTTGTTACATATGGCTTACACATTACAATGAACCCTCAAAGTTAAGATTGTTTTTATTGAGTTTCAGCAGTGTTGCCAGCTTCACCATTAATGGAATCTCCAATCTAATTTTATTTCTTTCATTAGTCAGTGTTTCTAACCTATTTAACACAATGTGTCTTTTGAGAAACAACGCTTTGGCAACTATTCCAACCTGACAAATAACACGTTCTGTAACGTTTTTGTAGACCCTGACGCCTTCGCCAAATATTATTTTGACCGTTTCTCCATGGGAAATCTGCAAGCATCAAATTTCTCACTCAACAAATTCATAGCTGTGTACCACCTACGGTCGCAGACCGCTGTTATGAGAATTGCCTTTTCGTCCGTTACCAAAGCACATAGATTTGGGGCTAATCTCTTTCCATTGCTTCGGTAGATCATACTCCCGGGGGTCTAGTATGGATATGGTTTCTGGATATTCCTGTCTGGAATCACCACACCGAATTCGTTCCAAAATTCCTCCTTATCTCCGAGGGATTAAAATTTTCCGTAAATTTTTCTTGTAAAATTCCTCTAGGAGTTCCTTGGCTAGTAGCTTAAAACGTTCTTCCAGGGGGATTATTTTTGATATTAAGGATTCTCTAGCCACATTCTGTGGGTCAAAAGTTCCGTAGAAATTCCTCTCGAAAATCTACATTCCTAAGGGAACACCTCCGGAAATTCATCCACGAATTTCTCCTGGAATTAATAAAATTTCAAAAAATTTCGTATAGGAATACCTCCAGGAAATGCTCCGATCATTCCTCCTGAAATTCCTCAAGTAGTTCCTCCAGAAATTCCTCAAAGAGTTCTTCCAGAAATTCCTCCGAGAATATCTTCAGACAGTCCTCTGGATCTCGTCTAGAACTCCTCCGTGAGGTCCTTCAGAAACTCCTCCGGGAGGTGCTATAAAAATTCCTCCTGGAATTTCTCCAGAAAATTCTGCGGGAACTTCTTCAGAAATTCCTCAGAGAATTCCCTCAGAAACTCCAGCAGGAATTCATCAAGAAATTACTCCAGGAACTCCTCCAGAAGCTCTTCTGGGAATTCATCCAGAAATTTCCCAATAAATTCCTTAAGAAACTTCTCCGAGAACTCCTCCAGAATTCCTCCGCGAATTCCTCTAAAAACTTCTCTGGTAACTCACCCAGAAATTCCTCAGTAAATTCCTCCACAAATTCCTCCAGAAATTCCTATGAGAATTTCTCTAGAAATTTTCCGGCTAACTGTTCTAAAAATTAGTGAAGAAATTTCTCTTTAAGTTTCTCCGAGAATCCTTCCAGAAATTCTTTTGTGAATTCCTCCACAAAATCTTCCAAAATGTCTCCAGAAACTCCACTAGGAACTAAACTGCGCAGATGTTTCTCTTGAAATTTTTCAGGAATTCCTTCGGAAATCCCTCCATAAATTTCTTCGAGAATTCCTCCAGATTTTTTTTCGAGAATCCTTCCAGAAATTTCTTCCAGCATTCTTCAAAAAAATCGTCCAGAAAGTCCTCTGGAAATATTTCTCGAAATTCCTCTTGAATTTCACGTAAAAATTCCTCTGAGAATTCCTCCAGAATTTTTTCCGTGGATTTCCAGGCATCCATCCAAAATTTCTTCTGGAACTTGTTCAAGAAATCCCTCCAGAAATTTCTTCAAAAATTTCTCCGGAAAACTTGATTTATCGACTGTTAGAATTCACACAATTTTTTATTTGGCATGCAGTCATTCAAATCAGAAGGAAACAGATTTTGTCTATTTTCCAAAAGACAAAATCTGTTTCCTTCTGATTTGAATTTCTCCGGAAATGAAATTTGTCTGAAATTTTCTCCGGGAGTTCCTCCAGAAATTCTTCCGAGAACTCATCCATATATTCCTACGGAAAGTCCCCAAGAAGTGCCCAGAGAAATTTCCTCACAGGAACCTCAGGGAAGCCTAGACAATATATCTCTGAGGGATGACTCAAACAATTTCTGCACAGAATCCTGCCCAGGTAACAATTTGATGCTGTATAAACGTTTCTCCAACTATTTTAAATCAGCCTTCATTTGAACAAAAGCTAAGCACAAGAGGTAAAATCCTTTATTCAGCTCCTAAACATCTAATTTTGGTGATTTTATTCAACCTTTAGCTGATTTAAGGTTCACTGGAAGGCTGATTTAAGGCTTAATATGCGCTTAATCAGTAATCAATTAAATTTATTAATTGTGTAAAAACAAAATAAAAACACTTTCGTGAGCCTATTTTTACCATTAGCTACGTCTATTTCCAGTAGAGATGTTTAGGAATGTATAAATTAATCTGTGGGAAAACTGGGAATTGAACTCGGACTTCCTGATTTCACTCATCTTAGCTGTAATAATTGTATACATATCCTCGAAAACGAGAGCATTACTTGTTGTGTCTGAATAATCAAGAACATAAGTTGAACTAAGCCTGTATTGAGGCTGAAGAAGCGATGTGGGCCCTAAGTCTACGAAAACTTGCTTGGGTCAGCTGTCATTTTTTTTTGTTTAAAGATTAAACAACAGATGATTAATTCTGCATGTTGGTGTATGTGTTCAAGCTGGTTACACAGATGAATAATATTCTATTCAGTCATCTCGGTATTGCTGATTGAAGAGGTTGAACAAGCCATACTTCAGACCAATATTCAGCTGTCATTGTGTTCAGCTACTGGACACCATTAACCAGCCAGTGAAGTGTGCACTGTGCAGCTAATACTCTCACTGTTCAGCATTTGCTGCTACTACTGGGCTCACTAACCTACACACACCTGACCAAGTCCTTGCAAGATAAATACTAGTGAACAAGGAAATAATCGGAAAGATCTCACCAAGTTCCATCTTCTCTGACGGTTGAGCTTCGATTTTTTTCTGTTTCTACTGCTAGAAGCGCTATTTTCACTTTTAGCTCAAAACGCACTCGTGAACTAGTCTTCCACTAGCGTTTGCCTTAAAAACAATTGAATTTCTCGGCACAAAAAGTTGGTATGAGCCGACACATTACAAAATATCGACTAATGTCCAATCCCTTGCATATGGAAGAGCTAAATGTAACCACCTTCCCAATTCTCCTGCATCCCGTTGTTGCTGATGAGCAATTGTGAAACATGTCGCCTAGCTCTCACTTGTGCGGGCGCGGGGGAGTCCGCTTTCTCATTGCCCGGAATCTAGCAATTCGAAGGGACCCAAGTTAAGGTAACAGTGTAGGATTGAATCTATGAAGCAATTAATCGTATTCCACTTAGGAAATACATAGTTCGAAGCGTTTTCCTGCGCCATTTTGCGCTGAGAGCCGTTACATATCCTTCATATCCTCTAAAATCAGTAATTTTAAAATAACTTCGATATTTTCAAAGTTAGCGTTTCGCGATGCTCATCCAAAACGTGCATTTTCAAAGTCAAAAGTAAAACATCTTATTTAAGAGTTCTGATGAAAAATATGATTTCTAGGAGTCAAAACAACGCAATATATCCTGTAAAGTATGAGTTGCAACGTCATGACTTCTTCGACAAAGTTGTTCAAAATTGTATATTGCTAATATATTGTCGAAGGCATCAAACATCTATCTGCATTTTACAAATATTTTTCAAAAGTATTATCCTCACTCCTACATGGATTGAAGAAAACACTGAGTGCCAAGGACCATCTCCATAAAGAATTCCAGAATCCGTCTTTCCTTATTTCCCTATATTTATCAAACTATGCACAATTCTTGGAGCAAGATACTGAGCAGGAGAGTACATTTTGCTCCACAGAGTTGCTCAGAAATAATCCGGATTGCTCCCGTTTCTACTTAGTTGTTGCTTGATACTATCGCAAAACCAAAACAATGCCCGATTACTCGCTTTTCCTGCAGTTTTGTTGGTTTAGTGAAACTGGCAATACTGGCTTGAGTAGTAACGAAGAGCATATTGTATATTGTTGAGCTCTTGTTTCTTCGGAAAGGCGGAGAAATACCAAATAACAATATCGTAGATTAAGTAGATGTATATAGGGGAATGGCGCCCATTTAAAGCAAAGTGCTCCCATCCTATCGAAAACAAAGCTAATAAGCGCGTTTTGTTTGAAAGAATCCTAAAAAAATGATAGAATCGACTGTTTCAATCATATTTCTTGTCATTATGAATGCTTGAAGCACATCAAAGATGCACTACAAGCATACTTGAGACGGCCATGCCTACTCTACAGCGTTGTTATAAATCCCGTTGACACCAATGCAAAGAAAAGAAATCTAGGTACATTGAAATCGGAGAACGGAGACATCTCGTACCCACCGTTAACGGTGGGAGTGACGCTGCTAACAAGGTTAACGTCACTCCTTGGTCCTTAGTTTCCAGAAACGGGACACGGGTATTTCCCTCTATAGGCCATTTTGCCATCCACCTGAAAGGTTCTCAAAGAATTCGAGTGGAGTATTCTTTCAGAAAGCCCATGTACGGTGGTACCTTGGTTTTGAAGCGGCAACAGCGTGAAAAGTTAGCTTCAATGGTATTCTTTCAGAATCCGGATGGTGAATTCTCTCAGAAGTTGTCAGAAAAGTTTTCCCATAATGAGTTCGGAATATTATGCGTCCGTTTGAAAGATTCTTTCAGAATTCGTCAGAATGATTCTCTCAGTATCCATCGGAAAGATTCTCGGAAGAATTTGCCTGGAGAATTCTCTCAGAATCCATCTAAAAGATTATTTTCGAATCCAGATTATCAAGGAAACGGTCTGGGAAATTATCTCAAAATTTGTGTTGAGTTTTTTTTTCCTGAATCTGTCTGGCGGATTTTCTAAGAATCCATCTGAATATTCCCTCAGATTTCGTCTGAAGGATTTACAAATAATCCGTCCGGAGCGTTCTGAAAGAATCTGGTGAATTTCCCTCTCATCCGTCTGAAAAATTGCTTATCAGGAAGTCCTTCAGAATCCATCCGAAGAATTTTCTCAGATTCCATCTGGCGGATTCCCTCAGAGTTCATCTGAAGGAATATCTTCGAATGTGTTTGGAAGATTTCGCGTTCGTCTAGAATACGTCCGGAAAATTAGCTTAGAATCCGTTCGATGGATTCGCTTAGAAGCCTTCCGAAGGAATTTATGAGAGTCATCCGCACGGATTCTCAAGTCTGGAGAATTCTCTCAAAATCCGTCTAAAGAATCCTTTTTGAATGCATCTGCACTTGTGCAGAATTCACGCTGATTCTCTCCTTTTTTATTGATTCGATTCGATTGCATTCGATTGAGGATTCACTGATCAAAACATCTTATTAATTCATCAAGAATCCAACTAAGAATGTTCCTGGCATAATCTGAGGAAATAATCAGGAAATTGCTTGAGCTTTGTGCTTGATTGACCGCCCGTAGATGCTACTCCAGTAGCTAGACCAACTACACTCACCCAAGGAACCAATGAGATATCTGCCGGGGACTTGCTGGCATCTTCAGTGTATGAGTGTTGGTGATCTTCTATTTTTGGGCGACAATGGCGCCAGCTACGTCAGGTTGCCGATCAATGTGGGGAAAGGAAAGGAAGTGATGATTGCAATCGTTCGTATCCACAGAAGACCGAGCATACCTCTGCGTCTGCACAAATTCATGCGGATGTCGTCGGAGTGTTGGTGGGATATGGTTGGCAGAGGGTTCACACATTGGTGCGTGGATGCCAGGCGTAAGGTGATAGATTATTGAGATTATTTCTTTGAAGCTAAAGCAGCACAGTTCGCTTGGTAGGATAACGTTTCTGGTTCTAGCGATGGCTATGACCATATGGATATACATTAGTTGTATATGTAGAGAGGAGAAATTGAGTATTTAGAAAGATACAAAGTAGAAGGAAAGGAACGGGACAGGGATTGAAACCAGGACCTTCTGCATACGAATCACAAGCGCTAGCCACTAGACCACCAAGCCAGTTTCAATACTTCAGAATCTAATTCTCATTCGAACGATAAAATCTCGTTTTTTAGTGTATTTTATTATTTCAATCACAATTAGCAAAACTGCGTACTCACTGATCATCAGACGGGCAATTTTGCGAACAACCAATTTCGTCATGAATCTTCGACCAAAACCGGTCATAAAGTTATTTTAATACTGAGAGTCCCTTGCCCTCTCCAGTAGACGCAAATCCAATTTGGCTTTGGGTTCGGTTCAATAAACTTGTGCTATTTTTAAGTGGCGAAGCTGGTTGAATCTTTTCGCACCACCTCCCAATCCAAAACATGGATGAAAGGTATATAAATCCCTGCCTGCAGTCGATAAATATTTCGTCGAGTGGAAGGAAAGTGAATCCGCGCGCTCGCGAGCTCAATTCGCCGCCGTCTAAACAACAACGGTCCCGGCTGGCCAATGCCAAAGATGAATCAGAGTCTTTCCCAGTAAATTCGCATAGCGTAACCCTTACGTGACGCTGGGTTCAGCTGTACCCATGCAATGGAGAGTTAATCGAAGTATGAATCATTCCTCGATGTTACAATGTTTTTGCTGTTGCCGCCGCTCTCGTCTGTGGTGGCTGCTGCGATAAAAGTCGGGAGTTCGAGAGTACGTGCCATATTGATCGTAGTAGGCATACGAAGCAGTCATTGAAATGCTTGAAATTCTTCCGGAAATGGAGATCAAAGTAGCATGGGTTTCCAATCAAAGTCAACCGGTGGTCAAGCGATCGTGTTGTTGAGCTTACCGCGCAACTACGCAACAAACTCTGAATGGCATACTTTGATCTTCAATCTGCACTTTGCGTCGACTCGAATCACCGACTGTGGTGCGACGGGTGCGGTGAGTGAATGACAGTTTTCTGTTTTTCTATGGCGATGATATGTGTGTCACCGACCGAACCTCACGAAACTCGTTTTCTTTAGCTCTACAGTAACTGTCTGTCGTTCGTCGTTTGAAGCTTATATAGCGTGCAACACTCACAAACGTACATAATATAGAGAGGTTTAGCTTCTTTATCACAAATCGAACCGATGTAAACATAACACACCTTAATGTTGTTGATGTTGGTCCCTCTTTTGAAGCAGCAGCGGTTGATGGTGTTTGCGTTGGGTTGGGGCTTCGATAAAGCTATCTCGCGGTTTCGATTCGTGCCGTATGAGATATGGTGGCTGCCGGTAATGATGATGACTACTTGGATGACTGATGTTTTGACGGTATTAGTATTGGATCTTATGAGCCGCTTCAGATAGCTGGGTAACTTGGATTGCCTAGAACATCCCAACTTGGGATTCCCAAGTAAATAATTAAGCTCGTTCTACAAGATTCATAAGATATTTACTACCAAAGATTTCAAGTTATGGACTAAGGACAGTTTGAATGAAAACCCTTTGACAATCGTGAGGTGGCAGAGGTATGAACAGAAACAGAGCAAATATCCCATTAGCATTTGTAGTTTATTCTTTTATCAAATCAAAGTTACTGCTCTTAAAGATCATTCCGTTTAGCGGAGAGCCTAGCTTATTGAGATCTCCGAACAAATCCCACTTGACATGCCATTGCCACATCCAACCAATCAAACAAAGCCTCACCGCAGATCCGAGATCGCCCATAAATAATTGGATCAGAAATTCTATCACGCTAATCTGCAGCGCCATCATTGCGGACCAAAGCACGACGCAACCTCAAGTCACGCGTCCACACATAACAATGCATGGCATTCCGGCTCTCGGACGGATGGATGGACGACCGGAGAGGCATTTCTTTATTCGATTTAATTGTCTGAATTCCATTCCCCGTCCGACTGATCCAACTTCAATCCCTCCTTACGTCTTCCCGTTTTTGTTATCGTCAAACGATCTCTTGCCGTGATCCATCGTCAACGCAATGCGCCTACTGCGATGTGACGCTGATAGATCGGAAGCTTAGGGTTAAGGACAAACGTCTTAAAATCCCGCTTCAACAGTGCATCAAAACTTCAGACGCACAAATCTCAAGAAGCAAGCATCAAGCAACAATGAATTCTCGGATACTTATTCAAAACGACGTATCAACATAGGATTTGCGTATATTATACGTCGTTTTGAAAAAGTATCCGAGAATTTTATTATTCCGTTCTTGCTCACTTGTAATTAGCTTAAAATAAGAAGCTCAGGTGCGCTGGTTTTGTTTACGAAGAGATTTGTGCCCTCGAAATCGTGAGTAGGTGCCAAAGTCGGCCATTGTGGCGGCCATTTTGGGACTCTAACAAGTCTGTCCTTAACTGCAGCACGGAATGCAGAATGTCACTGCCTACTGGGGATGGATGACAGCAACAACAAGCCTTTGCCTGGCGATCATCATCTCTCTGACGGTGTCATTTATCACCATGCAACTTCTTGATGTTTCTCTTCTTCAGTTTCTTTGACCGCGAAGAGCTCTCGTGCCGCGCCGTACGCCTTCATCCCCATGCATCCATTTCGCGCGAAACAAAACACGACTTTAAAACTATAGCCATTCATCGTCATTCTCGCCGCTAATCATTGTCGGTTTCTTGTCTACCCCTACAGAAAAAACGACACTGTTTAGCTGCTGGTGGTGACGATGATTATTATCAATTCCAGTCACATAAGTGCGACCACCTCATCACAAATACTAAAAAACTGCACACTTTACAGTAACCTAGAGCCACAAGATGTTGCCCAACTCAGTTAGTTTGAATGTCAGTGCTTGTGTATGGGATATGAACAAATTTCTAAATAAAGTTTTCAATGTTTTATTTTTTCTCCAATCGCCTATTCCTATTGGTTTAAATCAAGGTTTTAATATAGTGTCAGCCAAGTGCAAATACTCTTCGACGATTTATCGTTTTGGTGTTCTCTACAAGTTTACTTAAGATACTCACTTCGTTTCATACAATAATACTTGAACACAAGATCCGCTGGTTGGGCAAGAGTAATTACTCTCAAGCAACAGGAGAATGGAAATGTAAACGATCAAATGTAAACATTAGGATCTCTTACATAAAACTTGCAAGATTTATGGTGTTCTGTAGGAATTTTCAAAGGTTTCTAAGGGTCTCACTTGCGTTACTTGGGGTCTGAGAAGGTTTTAATGGGATTTCAGAGACATTTAAGGAAGTTCCAGAGTATTTTTTCATCAAAACCATTGAAACCTCTTGAAACGCCCCTAAAATGCCTTGAAACGCCCCTGGAACATCCATTAACCCATAGAAATGCCCTTCAAATCCTCGTAATCCCTTTGCAATGCTCCTGAAAATCCCTTTGATTTAAGGATGTTCCTGAAATCTCTGAAATGCCTTGAAACGCCCCTGAAACCCTATTAATTCCTGATACCTTCCTAAATCGTCCTTGAAGTTTCTTGAAACTTCCCTGAAACCTTTAATATTATGCATTGAAACGTCTCAGAAATCTTCGTAATCTCTTTAAAACACCAACTTAATCTGACTATAGTGTGGTCCGTTTAGCTCCAGCTGTGTGAGCTTATGTGAGTTTAAAAACATATGGAATCAAAATTTTCTTCGACATCTGGACCCAGTAAGGCCGGTGGGTCACTGGGTCAGATCGGGTAAACAATTACTTGCCAAATACGATTGGCACTCCCAATAATCTCTTTTAGTGAAGTATTTCAGTGTAAATTCGTAAAGTTAGCTGTTGAATGACATCAGAAGTTGCTGTGGATCCGAGTTTTAGAATTTCCAATATGTCTACTTTGAGTTCTTGAGATTCAACATCTTGAACCATCGAAGTTTACATTAACGTTTGCTATTCTTAAATAACATGAAACACGAGATGTGAACCGCTACTTATTGACCTCAGACGTCAGAAAAAAAAGACGTCATTGCAGATATCTTAAGAACGTCTGCTGTCTTTTTACCACTGTTCAAAGTTCTGCGCTATTCCGGTAGGTTGTCCGAATTTGTCCTTACAGAACATGAATAATCGAATTGACTATTGTTTTCATCGCTCTTTTTAGGCATCAGTACTTGAACATATGAATAATGTTCGTAATCGAACTTTTGTATGAGCTGACCGAAGTCAGACCTTGACTTCAGAGAACCGTAGCCGGACAACAGCTAGAGTTATTTGCACGCGAATAGTTCAGTTAGCACCAGAAACCAATCTTACATCAGACAGGATGAATTAAGTTCCTCGACAAGATTCCTGAATACCCGGGATGACTTGATTGATCTTTGAGTTCAATGAACCGAAGTCGAGCTACAAATATATGCTTTTGTGTAGAATTCCTGCGAGCTACATGAGCTAATATTGTCTCATATGTCAATGAGTAAGCCTCTCATAGCTTTTCCTGAGAATATTTGAAGATCTAATTGCAGTGTGCTTTCATATCAGAGAACCGTAACAGCTAGAGTTATTAGCGTGTATGCTAGCTACAGAAACCAACATTACATCGAACTAAGTTCTTCGACAAGACTCCTGAGTACCTCGTTGAAGTCAGTCTTTGAGTTCTATGAACCGAAGACGAACTACAAGTACATGTTTATGCATAGAACTCATGCGAGCTATATAAACTATCATTGTATCACATGACAATGAGATAGTCTATCATAGATATTTTTGAGAACATTTGATGACATGATCGAAGTTAGCACTTGATTTCAGTTAACCGTAGATGTATTGTACACATCAACCACAGTTATTTGGACCCGCAAAATATTCTGTTAATATTAACGGATCGAAGTCAGTTCGTAAGTTCAATTAACGTCTTTACGAACTAAAAATACATGTTCTTTACGTGTGGATCATTCCCAGTTATTGGACATTATTTCCGCAATTTCTTCCGGAGTTGTTCTTTGAATTTACCTAGGATTTGTTCCTGGAGATTTGTCCGAGTTTCTATCTGTGGATTTCTCTAGAAGCTTCTCCAAAGATTTCAACCCAGGGGTTATCTAGGATTTGCTCTTAGAGTTTCGGGATTTTCCGGTGTTCATCCTGGAGTTTCTACAGGAGTAGCTTTCGGCATTTCTTCCAGATATTACGGCATTGTTCTCAAAGTTTCTCGTGAAGATCCTCCCAAATTTTTCCCAAAATTTCCACTTCGATGTTTCTCAGTGCACACTGAGCCAGGAACGGACATTAGCAAGACAAAACCTCTAGCGCATTGGGGTTACGTCCTATCAAGTTGGTGTCTTCAGCAAAGTTGTTGGGTTTTATCTGCGCCTCAAATTGCGCTTGGAATTTAGTTCGTAAACCTGCCGCAAAGGTGGCGCTGCGGTGTTAACTTCTTTATTTCACTTCTTAGAGCTTTGGCGTCTTCGGCAAAGTTGTAGAACAGGCAAAAATATGAAAAGTTGTCGAAGACACCAAAACTCTAGCTCTTGAAATAACAAAGTTACATTGAATATTATAAAAGAACAACTTAAATTTGCGCTTTTATGTCATTCTCTTGTTTATCACCCAACTCCTACATGTTGCCATGGCAACAGAAAACAATAATCGCAGTAGTCGAACAAGACCGTATATGAAATTCTTGCAACAATCATGCGTTTTGAGGAATAGTGTATACATTTTTCTAGGCATGTATTTCTAGTAGAAATTCCTGTTTGTATGTACCTATATTAGACCTGTTCACTTTGAAACTTTTTTTCTCCGATTCTCCGTGACACATCAAATTATCAATCCACATGTAAAACCAAGTCTTCAGTCCAAAATTGAGCCAAATTGATGAAGATTTAAAGGTGTATCAAATCGATTTTTTTTTAGCCGTTTTCACAGAAATTTACACAGAAATTCACAAAATTGCTCCAAAAAGATGCCAGAGATACAGTTAAGATATAGTTAGAACATTACTCTAACACTTTGCCGAAGACACTACGGTGTTTAAATTGCGTATTTCGAAGTTATTCAACAAATTTAGTTAAAAAATCACGAAAAAACACGATATTTTTACGATTTTACATATAAAAGTCATGTAATTTTACATTGTTTTAGGTGACTAAATTAATTAGCGATTACTCCTTTGTATAACGAACATTTCGTCCATACATCGTTTTTGTGTAGGAATTCGTTTTCATTGACTAATTATCAAAAGTATGTCACGTTGGTACTAAAAATCGCACAGAGTTACCAGCACGAATTAAAACAAAGTTACCCATGATTAAGACGTCATGCCATCGTATTCTAATGTCTTTTGATTTAAATATCAGAAATGGTGCAGATGGTAAGGCTCGAGCTTGCGGATCAGAAGGTTCAAGCTCAAATACATGATAAACTTTTTTTTTTTTCTTTTTTTTTGTAGCAGTTAGGATGATGAATCTGCCATGACTTACACGCAAACTCCCAAAGAATAATGATCGGGACCTACCAATTAAGCCCATTCCAGGACTAGCTAGATATTTAGTTTATACTTGTTCACAATAAATCGTGTCGACGAGATCAGCTGGGCGAAATATTGAGCATCTGTTTGATAATGATCAATTTAGCTAAAACAATTCAATACGATGATGGAACTGCTTCTGGATGCAACATTTTACAGACAACTGTGGGTGGAGCTTACTTGTTATCTATCTACCCATATATCAGCACAACTACACGATGAAGGGAAACTTCATTCTTACTATACACTCTACGGTTTCGAAACAATGCTATGATGCCAAGTTGCAATGAGATGCAGTGCGTAGTTTCATCAACTTATAGCAGGATCGAGACGCAAAAAATGCTATTCCAGGACTCGAACCTTGAATCTTCGAATCCACAATCTCATGCTCAACCAACTGCACCAAATTTAAACTGATGCAGATGAGACAAAGAAGTGTAATGACGTTCAAATCATGGGTAACTTTGTTTTATTTTATGCTGGCAACTCTGTACAATTTTTAGTACCAACGTGACAAACTTTTGATAATTAGTCAATGAAAACGAATTTCTACACTAAAATGATGTATGGACGAAATGTTCGTAACACATAGGAGCAATAGCTCATAAAATTAGTCACCTAAAACAATGTAAAATTACAGGACTTTTACATGAAAAATCGTAAAAATATTGTATTTTTTGGTGATTTTTTAACGAAAATTGTTGAATAACTTTGAAATACGCAATTTAAACACCGTAGTGTCTTCGGCAAAGTTGTAGAGTATTGTTCTAACTATATTTTAACGGTATTTTCGGTACCTTTTTGGTGCAATTTTCTGGATATTGAAGTACATTTTCGTGAAAATGCTCGAAAAAACACAAAATCGATTTGATACACCTCTAAACCTTTATCAATTTGGCTCATTTTTGGACTGAAGCCTTGTTTTTGCATGTGGATTGATAATTTGATGTGACACGGGTAGGTCAAAAAAAGTGAACAGGTCTAACCTATATGAATGTTATATCGCTTGCTGTCGATGTGCACCTTCCTGATTTTGCCCGAATTAAACGCATTTTTCGTAGGTGAATTCACTTATAGTATCTTTTATACTTTTATTTAATTCGTTTTAACATCCAATCAGAAACAATGTGAACAGCTGAATGGAACTGAAAGATTTATCTGATAAATGTTGACAAATTATCTATTCACGGTTTTTGTGGGTTGTCACGATAGCAAATTAAAAGTAAGTTATTTAAATTCACTAATATATTCATTATATTAAGACTAATTAATGTAAACAGTATTAGCATGCGGGATATTGGGGGGTTTCGTTGAAGTAGGTGGAATTTTATATGAAAATTAAAATCAATTGCCCCGAGAGTGAAATGTTTCAAAAGATACTCATGAAATCTATCAGTAAACGCATTACGCTTGATATAATAATGAGGGTGTAATGTTGGGACTCATATAAGACGCTGCCATCTTTTTTACGCCAACCACAATATCTTAGTTAGCTTGTATCCGACTCAGTTTGTTTTTGAATTCGATCGGGCTCAAGTTAGGCTCCAAGTCGAAAAGTCAAATACCGAAAATAATCTTATTTGGATGCACGACAACCTGGAATTTGCGGTGGGCGTAAATTGAGTGCCAACGTCTTGTAGGAGTTCCGACTTTTAAAAAAAATCAAGAGGTGAAAGTACTCACCTACGGAACGTTCGTTTCATTCTGACAAAATCAGGTGCAGATTACGGTATATCACTCATATGCACTAAAACAGGAATTTCTACTAGTATTACCTAGACAAATGTATGTATTATTGCTCAAAACGCATGATTGTTGCAAGAATGAAATACAAATTCAAATGTACGATCTTGTTCGACTACTGCGATTATTGTTTTCTGTTGCCATAGCAACATGTAGGGTGATAAACAAGAGAATGACATAAAAGCGCAAATTTAAGTCGTTCGTTTATAATATTCAATGTAACTTTGTTATTTCATTAGCTAGAATTTTGGTGTCTTCGACAACTTTTCATATTTTTGCCTGTTCTACAACTTTGCCGAAGACGCCAAAGCTCTAGGATGTGGAATAAAGAAGTTAGCACCGCAGCGCCACCTATGCGGCGGTTTTACGAACTAAATTCCAAGCGCAATTTGAGGCGCAGATAAAACCCAACAACTTTGCCGAAGACACCAACTTGATAGGACGTATCCCCAATGTGCTAGAGGTTTTGTCTTGCTAATGTCTGTTCCTGGCCCAGTGTGCAGTGGTTTTCCGGGATAGTTTCCCAACAGTTCCTTCCGGGATTTTTGCAGGACTTCCGTAGAAGTTGTTCCAGGCATTCTTTCCTGAGAATTTTCCAGAGTTTCTCTTGGACTTCCTCGTAGGATTTCTTCTGTACTTCCACCCATCATTTTTTTCATTGGTTTTCAAAGTTCCTCTCGGAATTTACCTAGGTCCTAATATTTCTTTCTGAGATTACCCCCCGAGGTTTCTTCCGAGATTTCCCAGCGCTTTCGGGATTTCTTCCGAAATACCTCTCGGGATTTATTCTATAGTTCTTCTTGGAGTTCCTCGCGATATTCTACCAGGATTTTTGCGATATTTCTTCAGAAATTTCTTGCAGAGAATAAGGTAGGGTATTATTCAAGAAGGTATTCAAAGCAATACTCCTGGAAACATTTTGGCAAGAACTCCCTAAGTAACTATCGGGGTTAGATTCGGGAAAATTTCCGTTAGGGATTCCGGTGTAATGGGAGTAATGCCAGCACAGTCTCTAAGAGATCTCTAATCGTGGTAAGAACTCAATAAATATCGACAATAGCTCCTGCAGATATCCCAGAAGAAACCTCGGAAAAATGACCATGAACACGGTTGACCACCAGCGGTTGATCCTCTGTTATTGCAAGGATTGGCTCTTCTAGATTTTTGATTCTCTTGATTCCTGGATCTTCACTGATCGTTGATGGTTTACGTCCCTCCATAATGTCTTCACAAGATAAATCTCATGAATGATTATGTTATGCACAGTTCATTGCTATCACTCGCGAGATTTACTTGAGTGAAGATTGAATTCACTCCGGAAGAAACTCTGGATAACTCCTGGAAAACTATGAGAGTCATACCGGAAGCAACACTGGAAGGAATCTGCTTGAAGAAGTCCCGGGAGAAACTGCGAGGTGACTTCTGGAGAAATCCAGCAAGAACTTTTGAGAAATATCCTGAAAAAAAAACTGTATAAAGCTAACGAACATTACTTGAAGGTCTTGCAAAACGAACTCTGGGATAAACTCCGTGAAGAATTCTGGAAGAAATACTGGGAAGAACTTATATAGCAAACTCTTGAAGAAATCCGGGATAGAACTCTAATAGAAGTTTCATTACTCCTATAGAAATTTAGGGAGAAATTCAGTGAAAATCTCTTGGACAAATCCAAGGAAACTCGTGGGGTGATTCCGGGTAAACACGGGAAGGAATTGTACAATCAATCAAGGAGGAGTTCTGAATGAAACTGTGAACGAAGTTCCGTGACAATATCTAGGAGATATTCTAGGAGAAACTACCGTATATATCCCGGGATAAACACTGTATGAGAAAACCCAAACATTTTTGGAGAAAACGTAGAAAAAAACTCGAGGAATCTCATGAGGGGGTAGGTCGAACAAGCTCATCACCACTCTTGCGATTACTCGTTTGGTTTGGATGTGGTTATTGGCGAGTTTGTAATGCAGATCCTCTCTCAAGTCTAAAGCGAACATAAACGCATCTTCGCCAGGAGTCCCCTTCATGCCGAGCAATGATTTTGACTTTCCTCCACGTTCCAAGTCCTGGCCTTTTGGTTCGCGTTCCGAACTTGCTCCGGTTCTCTCCAGAACTTTCGCTTCGTTGGATAAGAAGTGCCGCAATGTAAATCCATCCTTGGAATGCACAACCGAGATCGCTTCCTGGATGGTCTCGAAGCTGTCCAAGAAGTCGTCCACGCTTGTGCTTGTTTACGATTGCAGCTGCTACTCGCGGATACTCCCTACGTTGTTCCTCCGCATTGAGCTAAAACAGGATAAGACTACTAGTCAGCAAGCTATGGAATTAGACGGAGAAGTTGCAGGTGTCACATCCTATCCTAGGTCATAAGTCCTCGTCATCAGCTTAAGTCAGTGCCTACATCGTTGAGGACTTATTCACCAATGTCCACTGTAGGTTCTTGTATTACGCAGATGCCGAAGACCTCTTAAAGCCGAATCTTGCGCAGTTCATGACGTACACAACAGACACAGGAATCATTGGGACTGGTAGTCGGGAACGCGTATCTTGATTTGATTGAACATTTCCATGATGTGTCCAGAAACGGCGATGGGGGACTGGCTAAGAACCTTTGAACAAGCCTTTTGGAAGAAGTGTTAACAAGTCGGGACCCTTGAGTAACTTGGAGTTCAAGGAAACGCTGCCTACCTTCACCGCAACATCTCAGATAAGGCGTACTTTCCCAGGATTTTCGGAGTAGAAATAGCTTCTAGGGGTATTGTAGGATCCTAGCAATCTATGATTTATAATATGACATTAACCTTGAATAAATTATCATTGTTTTCCAAACCAATAACCAGTCCAGTCGCATCTCTACATTTGGCGACGAGGAGTGAAACCGAAATTGCGAAAAACCTGAAGAATTCATGGAGAAGATGACAGTCCGGAACCGAATAGACAAACGACAAGGAATATGACAGAAGTAATCAAATGAAAGATTGAGCAAATAAGAATGAAACGTGGGATACGCTGGATATACTTAGAAAATTGAATGTCGAATGAGAGGAAGCAAACCGGCTTGGATATCCTGACCTGAGAGAGGAGAATTTTCAAAACGTCCAGAATTGTCGGACGAGTCGATGACCATGGAGATAAAGCAGATGTTTGAGCAGACGATTGCAGCGGGACAGACCATCTGGATGACTAGCCGAATCGGATCAAATAACTTAATGAGCGGTAGATGGCAGTAGTTGGGGGAAAGGACTAATAGCAATGACTGTGTTCACAGGCCATTTTTTAATGGTAAGTTGTTGAAATTATATATTGTAATGAGGCAATCGATAACAGTCCATCGAGCAACAGCGAATACTACGTTCAGATAAGTATCTCATGTTTCATATCAATCTAATATGAATCAGCTGTCAAATTTTGTACATTATCCATTTTACTTTGCTTTATAAAAAACATTGTATTTGTAGTTGATGAAACATATTGTGATGAGATTCTGTCTTAGCATAGGGGAACATTAAATTGAGTGTGTCTAGCCAATCAGAAAAGAAAGCAATTAAGAAATGTTGAATTGGTCAACTACAATTTCAGTACCTGAGGACAGATTAGTGAGTGTTTTATATAAAAAAAATTTTTTGAATTTTATTGAAATTAATGGTACACAGATAAGCCACTATGGAAGAATTTATATATTTTGAATAAAACTATAATTGCACTGATGAGATAGTGTTGACCTGAATAATGTCAACCTAACGGGTTAACGATATTTGTCTCAAACAAAATTTTTTACTATTTATAAAAGCATTGTGTACTATGAACAAACCCCAATTAAACGATTGAAATCATTGCAATCAGGGCTATGAAATAATGGAATTCCATGTTTATGATTCGCGGTATCAACTTCATGAAATTATCTTATACATATCACAAAAAAAACTGGTAATTATTTGTTAATAGTTCGAATAGTTGCCACGTAGTATGTGGACCAGAATAACAAATCTTTTTGTATAGGGATTTTGATTGAGTGAAATAGTATCTTCATTTTCCTGCCTGTCATTCGATTTCCGACTCAATTGAGAGATTGAGAGTATTGGAAAAAAAACTGAGTAGTACGTGTCCCAGTGCTCAAGGAACACTGAACAATAAAGCACGCTCTATGCCAGTTGATATAAGTAAAACGTTATATTGAGCATAATTATGTGTTTATGAAACGAACGCATGCCCTTGCGCACGCCAACAAGAATATCATTCAGTGTATTTATATGATGGTGCATTTTTGGAAATTCATAGACACCTATATTTATTAAAAAAAAATGACTAGGAAACGTATAAATTAGAGAAGTGACATCAATTGAGCCCAGAGTCTAAACAAGTGACACCCGGATTTAAAGATATACTGTTTCTTGACCGTAATTCATTTCGTTATTCTTGATATGAGTCAACTTCAAAGCTTCTTCTAATGTATTTAAAAATGTTGAATTTTGATCTCAGGTATTGTGAGATCTGTAGCTATTCCTCAGGATCCACAAAATCGAGCAACACAAGGAAAATAATAGAAATCGGAATGGTAGCACCTATTGGCTTTATTCAATTGTGCCGATATTAAAAGGTCGTCATCACTATATAGACTTCTCTTTGGTTATCACATGATATCACGATTCGAATGAATCGCTAAACTGAATTTTGCTTTATTGAGACTAATCCGTACTTAAAACGAAAGAGAATGAAAGAGAGACGGAAGTGCCTGGTAACCAGATGTGTTGGCAATTTATTGCAGTTGACAAAGTGTAGAGAACTGCCGATAGTAATGTAATTTGAGAAAGGCCTGAGACCTTGACGATGGGAAAAGTTGTTGCTGTGCCACATCGGTTGGCCATATGCAACTAAGATAATTTTTGCACTACACAATCCCGTTAGCGAACGTTTGATTGCAAATAAATAACTCTGAATTCAAGGCGATCTCTAGTATAGTAGTACCTGGGTTTGGGAGGATAGTATGGCAGACCACATGGAGGAGATCTCAGGTGCTAATGAAATACCCGGAGGCGATCCTCGGGTGTAACCTGGAGGCGATCCTCAGGTTATGAACAAAACTGGAGGCGATCCTCAGTTTCAAAACAAAACACTCAGAGGCGATCCTCGGGTTATAAAAAAACTGGAGGCAATCCTCAGTTTGTAACGAAATACTCGGAGGCGATCCTCGGGTATAGCCTAGAGGCGATCCTCAGGTTATAAACAAAACTGGAGGCGATCCTCAGTTTTTAACAAAATCCCCGGAGGCGATCCTCGGATGTAGCCTAGAGGCGATCCTCAGGTTATAGACAAAACTGAAGGCGATCCTCAGTTTCTAACGAAATACTCGGAGACGAACTCATATTTGATATTTTTCAGGTTTCCAAAGGCGGACATTTGGAATGAGTGGAACCCTGTCAATAAACAAAGGTTGATCCTGTCAAAGGGATGCAATATGCATTGGAATGCGGAGGGAATCCTCACAGATTGTATTCGAGAGACTGAGGCAAACCTCAGGATAATTCTCATAAGCCAAGAATAAACACTGGAAAACATGATGAGAGCACAACATTTGCGAGACTATAAGACGATTTCCAAAGGAGCTCCATAAAGATTCAAATCAAATTTGCTGTTATATATTTTAGAGACGAAACAAGCAACATAAGGAACGCTAAAACATAGAATGAAGTAATTAGTGAAAACAAGGAGGAAACTATAGTTGCAGAGATAAAATTAATAAAGAACGAAACCTTTACACCAACCAGATGAAAATCCACAAGAATATTACCAGCATAAGAAATCCATCTGTTATTACAAAAACTATGCTCACAAATTAATGTCACGCCTTACTACTTTCAGATTATCTATGAAAATAACATCTAGTTAACCATCGAAACGTTTGGGTCATCTAATTGAAGTTCCTAGTTTATTATGTGTGATTCGGATCTGCGTTTTATCATACGATTAAAAAGAAGCCTAGCGATTATAAAAGAAGGGAGGGATGTAGGATCCTAGCAATCTATGATTTATAATATGACATTAACCTTGAATAAATTATCATTGTTTTCCAAACCAATAACCAGTCCAGTCGCATCTCTACAGGTATGTACCACATCTGACCTTGTGGCGTATGCCTTAGGTACATATTCCACGATTTGCTCTCGAATTCGTCCGGTTGTATTTTGAGTTTTCTCTCCAGTGCCTCTAAGCGATGGGGTAGCTGCCCGAAACACTCGGATTGTCGGTTCTCCACAACATAACAGTCCGGTTTCATAGCCGGATCCGACTAGCATACGTCGTTCCGTATTCTTCAGAAGTTGGTTAGCTTGCTAATCTTCCACGGACTTCGGGATATTACGTGATATACGTGTACTCTAAACGCCTACATTCTCCAAGGTTAAATAATCACGAAGCTGCTCCTTTACCTCACGAGTCCTTCAACACGCAAGTCCGAAATTGCGCCGACATAGAAGCTAACCAATTGAACTAATTGACCAGGAATGCAGCCGTAGATGATCCAACCATGCTTTCATTGGATCTCTTAGTCCCGTTTCACGCAACTTCAATGAAACCCACCGTAGATTGTCCAGCTCTATCAACAACTTAGGTTGGACGAGCTCATAATCTTCTAGCAGAAGACCACGATGAGCATAAGCCGGCGATGAAGGCGAAACTAGTTTCAGAAGAACCGTCGCAAAAGAGAACAACTGAAACGATGCGGAAGAGAAGCCACTTCAAACCCTTGGTCGGTACGTGGCTTGCAGACATTCCTACATTTTCGAAAAACGGAGTTGTGAGGAAGACTATTGTGCTTCTGGCGACACCCAGGACCGGCCGTGGCTATTCAGGCATGTTCTAGACAACCCTTCTGCTAAACCGGATTCCAGGATTTTGAACGCTACACAGGTCTTACTATTCTTTGTGCTGGTGCCGGCGGATGGACCGCCATATGATGCAGAGGTTTGTTCAGCAGCATAGCCGTTAACGATCCCGATGTCCTTGGATATCCAATTATAGCCTTTTGATGTAGCTCCCAGTGTTGGAAGCTCGAATCACTAATCCGGACATGGAATCCGCAAATGTTTTCAGAATAGCCTGTTGGTTTAAGTTCTTGTAGACTCGAAAGTATATTATACTGCACTGCCGTCTTTCTGGTGGTCCACTAGATTCTGCACCGAGAGTCCAAATTAGATCAGCGTCTCCAGTCGATCATGTCTGTGCGTAGGAACCTGCTGGATTTTGTTCAAAAGAGGCCAAATAGGAAGCTCTGGTCTTCCATAGAAAGTGCGCAGGGTCTTTCTGACGTACGGCACACTTTGCTGACAACTTCCCTTCAAGCATCTCTGCAAACGAACCAGGTACTACGCCTCCAAGTAGCCGCTGACGCTGAAAAACACTCAGACCTCTGGGAAGGAACCCTGATGAAGGTAGGGAGATCTTTTCCCAGACTAGCCACGCGGCCACGGTCACAGTCATGTTCTGCTAGATGACGTTTTTCCGCTAACTTCTTCGAGTAACTGCCGCTTCTTGATATCCTCCTGTTCCTGAAGTGTCAGCTCCATCGACGGCTGTTTCAGACGGATGCATTCCAGGGTGTTTGAGGTGGTTTCAGGGGTATTCTAAGCGAGTTCCAGTGGTTTAAAGGGGCGTTTCAGGGGTTTCAAAAGGTCATATGGGCGTTCCGAGTGGTTATAGAGCGTTCCATGAAAGGAATGGTTTCAGGATTCCAGGTGGCTTGTGGGGATTTTAAAGAAGAAGGGGGGTTCAGAGGTTTTTGGGAGGTTTCAAGCTGGTTACAAAACCCTCAGACATCATCTAAAACGTCTTGAAATCCCGCTGAAACATCCCTGGAACCTTCTTGAAAGCTTTCTGAAGCCTCCGGATCCCAATTCAAAATACCCCTGAAACACCCTGAATCTTCATGAAATTTGCTATAATACCTTGAAATGCCTATAACATACAGTAGACGTTCGCTCGGTGCAAACGGTTTAACTGCAATGCTTTATAACTGCAAGTCCGCTAAGTGCAACAATTTTGCAGTTATCGCACCGCTCTCTATCAAAAACAAAACGTCAACAGAATTGCGATGTTTTCCGGATGCACTACAGCTGCATTGCGATGTTTTTGAGTGCATTCTGGCTGCGTCCAACACCAATTGACAATTGTTTGACGGCTGTCAGTCGTTGCAGTTAGCGAATTTCATTCGGTAACTGAAACGTAAACATGTTGCACTTATCGAACGTCTACTGTACATGAAGCTTCCTTGAGAACATCCTGCAATTTCCGGACACCATTTAAAAAAAAACCTTGAAAGAGGCTGCGTCAATAGGCCTGATGACCGTTTGGATCAATGACTTGCGATCAAATTACTTTTAGCCAAATGAACTGACACCACCCAAATCGCCTTGATATGCCTTAAAAAACTCCTCTTGAAACTCCTTGACACTCCCTGGAAAACCCTCCGAAGTCGTTTAATCACTCTGCATCGTCTTGAAATGCTTCGAAACTCCTGCAACTTTATTGAAAACCCTCTAAATGCCCCTGAATACCACGGGAACCTGTAGTAGGCTGTGGTGAATAGATCTAAAAGAAGTAAGGGGACCCTATTGTTATCTACTGAAGAGCTTGGATACACCTTGAAATTCCTCTGCAACGTTCCTGAAACCCCCTTGGAAGCCGCCTGGAACCCTTCTGAAACTCCCGTGAAATTTTGAAATGAAAATCTGATCTTATCACTGAATCAAATTTCAATCATCGCGCAACAATAATGTCGCAACCTGCATTTGTTGCGACAATCCACCCAATGTGACATAGGTTTGTCCCAACTTGAACAGAATTGGATAAAGATCGTACACCTCGAGTTTAGAGATTTTTAAGCCTTGAATTGCGATCTCCGAGTTGGTATCTTTGAGTCGGTGAATACTGCAACGCTGTTGAAGATCTACCATCGAACAGTTTCGATTTTGGGTTAGTAATAATCGTTTATTCACGAGTTGAAAAGTGACAACTTACCAAGCTTCTTTTTGTTTGTCACCAACAAAGGTTTTCGAGATAATGTCATTATCTGTGACCAGTTGGGATAAAGAGTAATTACCGCGACCGTTACATCTGTGTTTGCGTTGTTTTGACAGTTTTCCCATGAAATCTCTGTCAAACTACAAGCTCGCAAACGCAAATGTATCTATTTGTGCGGGACTCTAAAGACTCTTAAGTCTAAATTCAATTGCTGACTTGTCGTACACATTTGAAACCTCATCTCACATCTGTGTCCATTTCGAATCGTTGAGTGATCCCGTATTTTTGCGGGACAACAAATGTTTTCTCACTGCACAGTCCACAATGCATAACCCAATTCTGCGGTCCGTACATCGCGTACGGGATCCTTCGTTCGTTTCACTTCCCGTCGGATCCATCTTGAGTGCGAAAGTTGTTCGACAAACCCAAACAACAACAAACCGTAAGCATTTCACTTCACCTCACCAGACGAAGCCAGTTGTTGCAGTTCGGTCAGTGACCAACTGGCCTACTGTGTGTGGTGTGGAGCTCGGCCGACCAGTTATGAAATCTCCGTTTGTCTCACATTTAGACCACCGGTTCGGCTCGGCGCCTACCTTTATGCAGAGCCAGTCAAGCCACACTTGGCAAAATACACCCCGGAGAAAATGAAAGCAAACTGCAATTTCTTTCGGTTTACGGCCTGGCTTGCTATAGCTAGTGGTGGCAATTGGCTATCTCTTGGGCGGGCCAAAGTGGCGATGATTATTCAATTGACTGGGCCTCGCTCCTTGAATTACGAACGAATCATCAATAGATTGGATGATTCATACGACGATGACGTGTGAGACGACGGGGCGTGCGTGCATCTCTCTACAAATTTCAGTTCATCGTGAAATGATGGCTGAGCAATCGGTCAATTGAATGATTAGGCATTCGATGTTTCGTTTTTGATACACACCATGCACTTATTTTCTCACAAGTGGCGGACCTCAACCCCGCCATTTCGAGGGAGATTAATTGACCGGTGATGGGGTCTTGATCCGGGTCCTAAATCGCTTGTCGATTGTTGATTGGTGCGATTTTTCCAATACCACCTCGAAGTATCGCAACGCAACGAAATGAAAACTTATGGTGCTATCGGACGAATACATCCGATCGTACTGGAGAAGTCACCTTTGCTTATCTTATCTTCCAGTTTCATATACGGCGAACGATAGGCCAAGTGGGATGGGTAAATAATCAGAACAAATAATGCGAACAACCTATGCAGTTTTGACTTCATGCATTTTCTTGGAACTTTCTTTAAGTTACGAAATTTAAAACAACTTTTTTTCTCGTCTCCTGTAGTTTGATTTAGAGCTCATGTTTCAATCGAAGCATGCTGAAGATAGTCACCAATTAACAATTCAAGGCTACTAGGATAACCTTTCGCAACCGGATTCCGACTAGCATAGTGGTTGCCAACCTGATTTTTTTTTCATGAAAATGTGCAGCTGCTCCCTACGTGACATTCGCATTCGATGGGGCACATCATCGTTGCCACCATAATCGCACCAAAATCCAAAAGCCCCAGTTATAAATCGCACCATTTGTGTCATCGATGGGGACGGATAGACACCGAACGGGTGCGCTTACCGACACACGCGATTTATGTAAACACATGTTTTAT